>NW_017671336.1:175449-310419 GCF_001879085.1 Nicotiana attenuata
TCAGTCCAGGGACTTACGAGGTAGCCTAGCTGGCGTTCGCAGGCCGGAGTCCCTTTCTGTGTTTTCAGTTTGTTTTCATTGTACCGAGACAGACACTTATGTATTTCTATTCAGACTTGTTTGTAGCACTCTTTAGTAGTTCGTGAGATAGCGACACCAGTCTTGGGTAGAGAAATGTTAAACTTCCGCATTTTGGGTTTTTCAGTTATCTGTGTTTTAAAGACTTCCGCTTTAATTTAAATGACTAGTTATATTTATATTGTTCTTGTTGAGGTGAAATCAGGGAATGTTTAAAAGGCTTGGCTTGCCTAGCTCCGATAGTAGGCGCCATCCGATGGTGGAAAATCCGGGTCGTGACACTTTGTGCCCATATTAGTGAATAAATAATTCTTAAAAATAACATAATTATTAATATTGAATACTGTGTTTGACTTATAAAATAAACTTTTAAAAAAATTTAAGTTTTAGAAAATGGTGAATGTTGATCTCATTTAGTTAGCTTAATAAATGAAGAGACTCGCTCGCAGAACTCCTCATACCTTATTGTGACTAGTTATGGACACGTGCGTTGCACGTGAAACCCCATGTTAATTGATTTAAAATTTTAAAAAAATGACATTTATTTATATAGTTAAAGAGAAAAGAAAAAAAATAAAAATAGTTGATGCATTGCGTATATAGTCAGAAACACATGAATGAGTACAATTGTCACATAACTAATACTGAAATTTTTGACTTTGAAATTGAAATATACTTTCAATAAGAATTGTAAAATCATAAAGCAATTTCAAAAACTGGATTCATTAAAAAAAAGTCAAATTTTCATTTTATATATACTGAGCAAATGAAAATTTCTAAGAATCAAACAAATCCACCATAAGATAATTTAAAAAAAATGCCATTTTGTTTTGCACTGCTACTGTTTGCGGAAATGCCCTGAAAATTATAATATATTTACATGGAAGAGTCACAATATTATAATTTCCTATGCATTCTGCCCCTAACAATAACAATGCAAATGATAAGAAAAAGGCACACAAAAAAAAAATATATAAATTGTTGAACCCCTTACTGAGAATTCTAGCTCTACCACATGCCGGCTACTGTCACTTCTGAATAACGATCAGTTCAGTAGCTATACAAAAAAATCGTGTTATTGACATATATAATTTGTGCATAATTAACTTATATAAGTACAAAAATTGATTTTTGAGGAGCGACTCATTCCCCTACCAGGTAACTAAAAGAGATTGTAGGGAGAATTTCTTTTAAATGCTACCAGCCTACCACCAACAAAATAGACTTTCATGCTACAACACTTATTTCCATGTTAAGTCCATACATAAGATATCTTGCAGATACATGGTTGTTGTTGGTCTTGATACTTAGAGGCAAGCCAGGATTTCAAACATATGGGTTTGAAATTCAAATTTTTTAAAGTTATTAGGTCAAATATAGAATTTGAAAGTTATTGAGTTTGACCATACCTGTTCCCGATACACTAGCTCTGCTCTAGTTGATATCACCCTTTTTTACATAACTTTTTGATCTTTGAAAGAATCGGCGTGCAGAAACAATATATATTAACTGTTAAAAGAAAGAGAATACTTCGACAATATTTTGTGATAGTTTGGAATTGAGCATTATTTGTTGTTGTTGTTGTACATATGTCAATGAAGCATGATATTATAAACTATAGAGATAGGAAGTAGGCGAAGAGTCCCACAAATAAAATATCAATAATATATAGACATTGAACTTTTTAAGAAATATTAAAATGTTCCATCAAAAGAGAACGAAAGATATATCAATATGCTCTTTATATAAATTTAAATGTACAACTGACTAATAATAAGTACAATATTCGAATTCAAAAACTAAGACACTACTCTATATGCTAGCATAATGAAACACGCTTAAACTTGCACAACAGTGAAGTAAAAAGTTTGTTGCCTTAAAATTAGTGATGTGCTGGACTTCTAAAGCTCTTTATATAAGAAAGAAGAGTAATTTGAAGAATTGAGAAAGATCAGTTAGAAATAGTCCGTGAAATCATCAGAGCCAATAATACTGGAGAAGAAGAGTTGATGGAGATAAAACATTTTCTTGCCTTTATATATATCCTCCTTTTTAGTTGGATGGCCTTGCTTGAACTTTTTCAAGCGTTTTTTCATTAAATTAGTCTACAAAAATAATTCAATGTGCCTCTTCAAATATTCTAACTTTTTCTATAGAAACTAAGCGGTTGGATAACGCAAGTGGTTAATTAATGTATTGACATATGAAAGGAATGCTATTTATTCATTTATTGAATTATGGGTACTTGTAATAGAAGGAATAATTATTTTCTTTTATACAAAAATATTGAAAGTCTTCTAACGAAGGACAACATGTGGACAATATAACGGAAGGAATATATTTTTTTAATACAAAAATATTAAAAGTGTTCTATTGAGGACAAAATGTGGGTATTTTCGTAATTCAATTTTAGAGATAGACGGTTCCCACTTTTAGTATAACTAGTCTTAGAATACGTGCGCTGCGCGTGTATTTCATATCAATAAATATGAATTTTTTATAAAAATTACATAGATATTATTTGTAAAAGTGTCAGAATTATTAAATGAAAATTAAAAAAAAATCAAATTCCTGAAAAAATGATGAACATTAATCATATTTATCTAACTCAATAAAAGAACATCTCTGCTCTACGAAATACCGTATTATTTGGACTTTCGTTAGGGATAAATTTATCAACACTATGATAAATTATGAAACTCTATGAAAACACTTTTGGAAAGTGTTTTATTAACATTCTTTTTTAAAAAAAGAATAATTTGTGAGCTTCTAAGTTTTGCTTTTAAGTTTCTATCTCTTGGTATCTTGAAGTGGAAGACTTCTAATATCACCTTAATTATTGTTATTCCGGGTGAAATAATAATTCCTTATGTATTCTTGTGAAAATTAACTGAATCAACTTATAAAAGTAATCTTATTGAGATTACATTCCTAAATATTAGGAGTTATTATATATTTCAAATAAGAAAAAAATTAAAAATTAAAATTTTAATTAATTTTAACGTCCTAAATATTAAAGATATTAATGAAATATTAATTTTCTCCAATATAAAATTTATTTTATGTGATAAAAGGTCGACCAATTTTGCATTAAAGTTTCGTACTTTTATAATAGTATGGATTGATTGAAGAAGACAAAATTAAATGAAACATTATATGTCTATTAGTTTTAAAGTTTAGCTTCACATTATTTACCACATAATTACTATAAATTAATATACTTTGTTGCAAATACTAAGTGGAGTAAAAAAGATTCTTCCAAAAAATTACTCATTGATGTTAAAAAATTATTTTGTTCACCATGATAAAGCACCGTCATTTTCCAATTGCCATATAAAAATTACTTCAAAGGAACGGCTACAATTTTGTACTAACGATCGCAGCTTCCACATACGCAGCCTATAAGTAATGCTAGTACTTAGTAGTAGTGATTTATCAAGGAGTTAAATTTGTAGTGGACGTGGGTTCTTACACGTATAACCTTACTTCATTTCTTTTTTCAAGTGTTTAAAAGCCCCCAACTTGGTTATATTTACCAAAAGACTATGAGGATTCTGATAGAATAAACTGAAAAATCATGGTTTTTTGTCAATTCGCGTTGACCAGAAGCTCCTCTATTCTCACTTATTAATAGGGGTAAAATCAAGTTTATTGCATTAGTCATCAGCTGACGTTACCTTTTTTAAATGGCCATTTGACATTTTGGTCAAAGAACATGTTCAAGCTTTATAAAGTTGAATTTTAATAGTTGGCAACTATAGCTACTGCTCGTGTAGATGCTTATTCGAAGCTTGTGAAATGGAAAAAGAAGCAAAAGTACTCGTTCTGTTCACACTCTTAAGTCTTACGGCTTGTTGAATTGTTGCTACGTATGATATGATAGAACATGCGCAGCGGAAGCAAACATACAAATCAAGTATCACAAATATGTAAATAAGAGAATAATTCAATATATAGATTAGAAACACTAACCTCTTGAAAACATTGCAGAGATACTCCACAGAGCAAGAACCCAGGGCTGCAGTCTTCTGCTATGCTCTTTGTAAGACCTTGCTCGAAATTATTTGTGTGGGCAAATAATATAACTCTAAAGAGTAAGTTATTAGGTAAAACTAGTCTTCCTTTAATAGACCCGAAATTAAGCCACAATAAGGGCTCAAAAACGTGTACGATTCTGCTAGTGCAAGTAGAATCCTACTCTAACTCAAAATGATAACTTTTCTTCCAAGTCACTTTTTACCCAAGTCGGGAAAATGTATAAGTACCCCCCTGACCTATACCCGGATTTCCAGCTACTCACTTTTTCTTTGCGGGAAACCTATTACCCCCCCTATACTTATNATGTTCTCGCCATCTGCGAAAGAACAGAGTAGAAAGACAATCAGATTTGAGAAACAGAATCGCACGACAAGAAGAACACAAGTGAAGTTTTCCTAATTCTGTAGCCACTGGGGGATAAATTCAGACGTCTCCGTACCGATCCCTCAGACTCTACCGAGTATGTCCGTGAGTTGTGAGACCTATGTAACCTAGTGCTCTGATACCAACTTGTCACGACCCGGATTTCCCACCCTCGGGAGTCGTGATGCGCCTACTATTAGGAGCTAGGCAAGCCAACTATTTATTATTTCTTTTAGCAAACCTCGACATTAATAAAAACAACGAATCATTTAATAGAAAAGCGGAAGTCTTAATGGTAAATAAACGGAGAACAATGCGGAATTTCAATACAACTCTACCCAAGAACTGGAGTCACAAACTCACGAACGTCTAGAGAATACTAAATACAATGTCTGAATAAAAACATAATTCTGTTTGTTCCGGTACAAAGGATAACAAACTAAAGTAAAGATAGAAGAGACTCCGGGCCATGCGGACGCCAACAAGGCTACCTCGGGATCTCTGGACTAGAGTCAGCTCCCAAAACTCCTACTGCTATCCAAAAGCTGATCCGGTACTGTGACCTGTGCAAAAATATGCACAGAGTGTAGCATCAGCACAACCGACCCCATGTGCTGGTAAGTGCCTGGCCTAACCCCGGTGAAGTAGTGACGAGGCTAGACCGGACTACCAAACAGACCTGTGCAGTTTAATATATATATGTATGCAATATAAAGGTATACAGAAATTAACCAGTCAAGGGGGATGGGGAGCATGCTGTAGGGGCTGTAACAGTTCAGGTACAAAATCAATAATTGAGGAATGAAACAGTACAACTACAATAGCGACGATAGTAGGAAATCAACAGTTGCACGGCACCACCCTTCGTGCTTTTACTCTCATTCTCACCCAAATAATCATATAAAGTGCACGACATCACTCTTCGTGCTTTACCTCACAAAATGATGGCACGGAATGACCCTTCGTGCGTAAACACTCATATCATGGCACATAATGTTCCATCGTGCATAAATAATCAAAACAGGGCACGAAAATATTCCTTCGTGCATTAGTATTCATATCACAATCGTGCACGGCATCGCCCTTCGTGCTTTATCACTCGTCCTCACCCAAACAACAATCACAAACAATGGGGCGAGGGATTAGACAAACTGTAATAGAAGTCCCGGCAAGGGAAATACAAGTAAATAATTAAATCCCGGCAAGGGAACAACAATAACAACTTTCACATCCCGGCAAGGGAGGTAATCAATATAGGTATACGGCCCGGCAAGGGAATAATCACATTTCTTTCTCTTTCTTTCTTTTCTTACTCAATAATTACTTTATCATTCGAGCCAACGCTCCAAAGAGTTCACAATCATAATTCTTTCCCATACTCTTCACATTATATAGAGTTCATCAATTACACGAGGAAGAGTCACAACAAAATAGGAATAAACACAATATTCGGACTCACGGTCATGCTAGACACCAGTGTATAGATACTTGTCACCATGCCTATACACCATACTTAATCAATTAGCAATTAGCAAACAAGATTCAACTTCTATTCCCTCAAGCTAGGGTTAAACCAAACACTTACCTCAACTTCCACAGCTAAATCAATCCACAACGACCGCTTTCCCTTTCGAATTCGGCTCCAACTCAATCAAATCTATGAAATAACAACTTTACAGCATTAATATAAGCTAAACAAATCAAACCCAATGCCTAAATATAGTTCCTAAGCTTTCTTCCCAAAATCCAAAAATCGACCCCGGGCCCGCTTGGTCAAAACCCGAGGTTCGAACCAATTTCATATCACCCATTCCCCCACGAGCCCGAATATACAATTTATTTTCAAATTCGACCCCAAAACGAGGTCTAAATCAAAAAAAATTGAAAAGCCCTAATTCTTCCCAATTCCCCCAATTTCCACCCTAATCTATGTGATTTAAGCTTAGGAATTCACTAATTAATGAAGAAAAATGAAAGAAATAAGTGGGAAATTACTAACCCAAGTGGTCTTGAAGAAATGGGGGCTTCAATGGACTCCTAGAGCTTGGGGAAGAAGAGAGTTCGTGAGAATATTGAACAATGCCGTATGCACTGTTTCTGAAGTCTTAAAAAAAATCACTGGGCGAATTTGACCTACGCGTTCGCGAGAGGGAAGTCGCGTTCACGATGGGCAACAGGGCAAGGCATCGCATTCGCGATTTGGGACTGGGAACGCGAAGGGGAAAACTGACGGGGGGGGGGTCCAGGCATTGTTCTACGCGAACGAGCGAAGGACCACGCGAACGCGATTAGGGAAATGGCAAAGCTACGCGTTCGCGAACTGTGGAATGCGAACGCGAAGAAGGAATTACTGGGGCCCTGAATTTCGCTTACGCGTTCGCGAGGTTCAAGACGCGAACGCGATGGAGGAAGACACAGAGCTACGCGAACGCGAGGGGAAGAGTGCGAACGCGAAGAAGGAAATCCCTGTGCACAAACACCAGATTTTCTGCAACTTTTTACTAAGTTCAAAACATCCCGAACCACCTTCGAATCACTCCCGAGCCCTCGGGGCTCCTAACCAAACACACACACTAACTAAACAACCTCATACGAACTTAACCGTGCAATCAAATCGCCAAAATAACATCAAAATCAATGAATTAAACCTCAAAATCATCACTTTTTCATCAAACTTCATAAACTTTCGTTTTTAGATATTTAGGTCCGAAACACGTCAAATGACGTCCGATTTCAATCAAATTTCACAGAAAGCGCTTAAACCACATATAAGACCTGTACCGAGCGCCGGAACCAAAATACGGGCCCGATACCAACACGTTCTAATCAATTCCCTTTTCAAATTTCCATATTAATTTCAGAAATTAATTTCACAGAAAAATTCATTTCTCGTGCTCTAGACCTCAGAATTCGACTCCGGGCATATGCCCGAGTTTCATATTTTTCTACGGACCCTCCGGGACCGTCCAATCACGGGTCCAGGTCCGTTTACCCAAAATGTTGACCAAAGTCAACTTTATTCATATTAATATCAAAATTTATCATTTTTCACATAGAATTCATATTTAAGCTTTTCGGCTACGTGCCCGGACTGCGCACGTAAATCGAGGCGACTAAAAATAAGGTTTTCAAGACCTCGGAAGCACGGGATGAATGAGAAAACAGGTGATGATCCTTTGGGTCGTCACACAACTGTTGCAACAAATCTCCAATTTCAGAATTTTGAAAAGGAAAAACAAAAAATTTAAGCGCATCTCAACACCAATGCCAAATAAATCTAAAGTAATTCAAACTCGGAAAATCTTAAACTAATTTTAAAGTATAATGAAAATGCATTCTGAATCAAGCACAAACTGTATCACAAATATCTTTATACACAAATCTATATTGAAAAAAGAAAAAAATAGAGATTTAGAGAGAGAAGGAGATTTGAGAGATGTACGTTTTCCACTTTTCCTTGCCAAAGAGACGATAGATCTTAGCCTTGCCGAGAGAGAAAGTGAGAGATTAGTACTGGAAAAAAACGGAAATGCTTTAATTAAGTAGTAGAAAATATCTCATTAATTATAACCTTAATTAGATATGGTATAGAAATGGTAATTTGGTATACTAAATGTAATTTACTCAAGCCTTAAACATGTAGGGTAAAAAGGTTTCCTATGTGGGATAGAAATGTAAAAATTCCTAAATTAATATACTTTGTTGCAAATACCAAGTGGAGTAAAAAAAGATTCTTCCAAAAAACTACTCATTGATGTTAAAAAATTAGTTTGTTCACCATGATAAAGCACCGTCATTTTTCAATTGCCATATAGAAATTACTTCAAAGGAACGCCTACAATTTTTGTACTAACGATCCAAATAATTGACTTCTAAATTATTTATTTAAGGTAAAATTTTAATCGATTTTAAAATCTTAAATTTTAGGTACCTAGTTTAAATAAGTAATAATTTAATAACCAAATTTCAATGAATTTTTAGGTCCTAAATATTAGGATAATTAAATAACTATTTTGTCCAATATGAATTATATTTTAAAGGGGTAAAAAAGGCGAATAATATTTCTCTAAGGGCCTTCGTGCTTCTAATATAGTATAGATAATATGTATGAGAACTTCTTTAGGAATATTTATATATATGATGAAACAAATAAATAACATAAAAATACTTTTATTAATAAGGATAAATAAAATAAATTGAAAAACTAAATATGTTGGTTGTTTCAGAACGAAGAGGTTAGCCTTATCTTATCCAAAAAAAAAAAAAAAAAAAAAGAGGTTAGCCTTATCACTCATAAAAAAACTGAAACGATGTAAATCTTAAAATAACTAATGTTGAGTTAATATGTTACGATAAATAACTTAACATATGTAAATATAGGAGCATTTGTTGGAATAAATAATAATAATAATAATAATAATAATAATAATAATAATAATAATAATAATAATAATATTTAATGACTACTCATTTAAATACATTCGTTTTATATCTTTTATTATTATTATTATTATTATTATTATTATTATTATTATTATTATTACTTCAAGTTTGTATTTTTATCAATTTTGACTCTTAATACTATATTATATTCAATTTTACTCTATTTTCCTTTTTTTTTTGGTCAAACAATAAAATTTTATTCGACCAAGTATAATATATACATCCACTAGTCCTAAACTTTACGCTAATTACAATTACTCCTCCCCTCTATATATCTACTAAACTGCTAGTCTATACTAGACTTGGGTATGAGTTTAATCTATCAAGTAATCTTTTCCAATTGCTTCTAAGTTGTCCTTTCCTATGTAACTGAATGGTAATCTCTCTTAGTCTTGATACACATTCCTGCTGCTGTTCTTGAAATCTTCTAGCATTGCGTTCATTCCAAACGTGGTAAATAGTAGCAGCTAATAGCCATCCTAGCACCTCTGCATGTGCTCTGTTGTTACATTGTTTGGTCGTTAATCTCTCAATCTCCTCTTCCCAGGTCCCTACTTGCCTGTTTTCTCCTATCCATCGTAAGAAGGAGCTCCACATCTGTCTGGAATAATCACATTCAAAGAACAAGTGAGTGTGAGTTTCTTCAATATCAGCTCTGCATAGTACACAGTTCATAGGGACTTGTATTCCCCATTTAGCCATTCTGTCTGCCGTACTAAGTCTCCTTTGAAGTGCAAGCCAAATTATAAATTGATACTTTGGTACAGAACATGGAATCATATTGAGGTTTCTCCATATAACTCTAGGATATTGAGGGAGTAAGTATTGATATGCCTTCTTGATCATGAACTTCCCAGCATGAGTGAGTTGTTGTAATTCTTCGCACGCATCATTTCTCCCATACCATTTCCTTGCATCAAAGATTTTCCTAACAAGCCAACATGCTTGCCTAGGTGTCTCCATAGTACTGGTGCTTCTACCCTTAATATAGAAACTGTGGATCCATTGCACCCAGAGGGTGTCCTTCTTTGCTGTGATAGCCCAGAGCAATTTTGATATGGCTGCTTTATTCCATGTTTGAAATTCGATTATGTTCAAGCCCCCTGCTGATTTTGGCATACATAATCTCTCCCATGCGACAAGGGCTCTTCTTGATGTTGCACATTGTCCAGTCCACAAGAATGTTCTACAGGCACTTGTTATTACCTGCTGCACCTTCTTTAGAATCAGGAAGATCTGCGACCAATAAGTTTGAATCTCAAAAAGTACACTCTTAATAAGCTGCACTCTGCCACTATATGACAGGAATTTTGTAGTCCAACATCTGATCCTTGCAATCATTCTTTCCACCAGGGGCATACATTGTTGAACTGTTATTTTTTTTTTGAAGACAAGGGGACACCAAGGTACTTGAAAGGGATCTCTCCTATTGCAAAGTGCATCTCCTCATAGATTTGGTTCTGCAACTGTTGGTCCACCCCTGTTATATATAGAGAACTCTTTTCCATATTTGCTTTGAGGCCTGAGACTGCAGAGGAGTGTTCAAATGCCTGCATCATCAACTGAATAAACATTTTATCAGCTCTGCAGCACATTATTAAGTCATCTGCAAAACAAATATGGGTTAGTTTCATTTTCCTGCATCTTGGGTGATGGTTGAAGTTGGGATTTTGGTTCAACTGCTTCAAGGATCTGTTCAGATACTCCATTGTCAATACAAATAGGAGTGGTGACATGGGATCTCCTTGACGTAGTCCTTTCTTTGCTTGGAATTTAGGGGTGAGTCCTCCACTAAAGATAATAGAGTAGCTCACAGTCGAAACACACTCCATGATGAGTTGGACAAACTTAGCTGGAATTCCAAACTCGAGTAATACCATTCTCAGAAAGTCCCACTCAACATTATCATAAGCTTTCCTGATATCTACTTTCACTAGACATCTAGGGGACATTCCTTTCCTGTTGTAACCCTTGACTAGCTTATGTGCCACAATCACATTATCTAAGATGTTCCTACCTTCAATGAAGGCTGATTGTGCTGGCCCAACAATTTTGTCTACTACTTGCTTGAGTCTGCTAGTAATCACCTTGGCTATCAGTTTGTACAATGTTGTACAACATGCAATGGGCCTGAACTCCTTGACATGAGTAGGATTTGGAACTTTTGGCACCAGTGTAATGGTTGTAGTGTTTATCTCCTTAAGTATCTTCCCCTTTTCAAACAACTGAAGAATAACTTTTATAACATCATTTCCCACTACATCGCAGTTAGCTTTGAAAAATTCCACAGGAAAGCCATCACCCCAGGGGCTTTGTCAGCTGGTAGATCATTCAGAGCTTTTAAAGTTTCCTCCTTATTCACTGGTTTTATCAACCCCTGCTGTTCCTCCTTATTTAGACAATAACCATCTTTTGCAATGTCACTGTTCAAACAAGGCAATTCTGCAGCTTTTGTACCCAGCAGTTCTTGGAAAAAATTAATAAACTCATTCTGAATTTGGCCTGGATCAGTCAGCATAGTCCCTTGGTCATTACATATTGAAGATATATGATTCCTTGCTTGTCTAGTCTTCATTTGTGCATGGAAATATCTTGTGTTTGAGTCTCCCTTTGCTAACCATACAGCCCTAGACTTCTGTCTGAGCACCTCTTCATGTATGTTAGACCATTTCTCTAATTCAAGGATCAGCTCCCTCTCCTTTTGGATCAAATTTGGATTGTATAGATCAGAGTTCAAAAGTAGTTGAGTGTCCTGTAATATCCCTCGAGTGTCTTCAACCTTCCTTTCCACATTTGATACCTCTTTCTGGAGGTGTCTTGTGTTTAGCTCAATAAGTTTGAGCTTTTTGCATATGCCATACATAGTGTACCCAGGAACTTCATATTGCCATGTAGTTTTGGTCATTGCCTTGAATTCCTCATTTTGAAGAAGAATGTTAAGTAGTCTAAATGGCCTAGGAAGGTTTTGTCTTCTGCTCCCAGTGTTGACAATAATAGGAGAGTGGTCAGAGCATTCTGGGCTAAGATAAACTGCTTCCAATTGTCCATAATCATCAAACCATTTTGAATTTCCAAAGGCCCAATCTATCAAACTGTGTATTCTAACATGTGCATCTCTCTTATTACTCCATGAAAATAGATTCCCTGTTCTTTTTAGTTGACCAAGCCCTATGTCTTCAATACACTCCTGGAAATCCTTTACTTCATTTGGATGTATTGGGATACCATTTTGCCTATCATTCACAGAAAGAACAATATTGAAATCCCCTAGTACAATACACGGATCAGCAATATTGTTATTCAAATCCCTTAGTCCTTGCCACAAGGCCCTCCTTTCATTTATGGTATTCAAGCCATAAACAAATGTTATCTGACTAGTAAAAGTTGATCCCTTGTCCTTTACTATGCAGTGCACAAATTGAGGCATAGATGCTACTATTTGCACTTCCACTTGTTGAGGCTTCCAAGCAATCCATATTCTACCATTTGGGCTTTGAGTGTAATCAGCAGCTATTTCCCAATCATTCCCCATTTTCTTCTTCACTTTTTCAGCTTTATTAACTTTTACTTTTGTCTCAAGAACACCTATCAGAACTACCTTATTTGTAAGCAAGAAGGTCTTGAGTTCCTTCTGCTTAAAGGGCTTATTCAGCCCCCTTATGTTCCATGAGCAGAAGATCATGGAGGAATCTCCCTCGAAGGACACTGTTCCCTTATCACAGTTGAAGTGACTATCATTGGTTGAATTCTTAAAGCACTAAACTGATTTTGCCTCAACAGCCTCTCAATCTTTTCACTGTCTTCACACAATTGACTTTGTACTTCCTGTTCATGAGTGATTTCTAATTTTTTCTTGCCCCTGTTCTTGGCCTGTTGCACCTGGAATTCCAAACTCATGTGTTGATCTTTTTCATTTTGGTCACCAGTTGTTGCTTCTACTTCTTTTGGCAATTCTGATTGCGCTTGTTTTTCAGCATTTGTGGCTGGCTTTGTAGGCTGTTGATTCTCTTTTACTCTCCAGCCCATCTTCGGTTTCCTTGTTTGTTGTTTTCCCTTTTCAAGTGTGGTCTTCTTACATTCACCATTTTGATGCCCAATGTTCAAGCTGCTTTGAAAGTACAAGGGTCTCCACTCATACTCAACGTTTTGCAGTTTACATTTACCTCCTGGTATTTCAATTGATACCTCTTCCGGAAGTTCAACTGAAACATCCATTTCAATTAGGATTCGTGCGTAGGACACTTTTTCCCCTTTGGCTATTAGTTTATCCGTGCATATTGGCTTTCCCAAACAACATGCAATTCGACCCAAGCTACTTGGTGCCCAGTATTCAACAGGTAGGTTTGGAAAAGTAACCCAAATTGGAATAACCTGGAGAGGTTCCTTGCTCATCTGAAATTCTGGTTCCCAATGCTTGAGCACCATAGGTCTATTGTTAAATGTGAAGGGTCCATTCTGCAGTAGGGTCTCCTTATCATTCTCAGACATGAATCGAAAGATGAAATACCCATCATTGTGCAGAAAGACTTGAGGAGTAACAACAAAGTTCCAAACCCCATACACATACTTCAACATTTCCTTGAATGTAGGGTTTCCTCCAATTACATAGCCAATTAGAGCCGACTTCCATTTCTGGCATTCCTCTTCAACTTCTGCTTGTACTAATTTTGCGATTTTCCTCCCATATCTCATTATTGGGGGAAAATAGTCTAATTTCATCCCTAATTGTAGAGATCTGTTACCTTGTACAACTTCAACCGCCGTAGGTTTTCTCATTTCCCCTGTTGTAGAGAAGGTAAGTTTCCTTGCTGCTGCTGCGGATGTGCCTTCGTCTTGTTCTACAGGAGTGTTGATGTTCTCCGGTGGTCTTCCTTGCAAAATCGTTGGAGCACTTCCCATTCCTGTTAGCCATTGACCAAATTGCCTTGGTTCTAAGTCCTGAGGGATTCCATTTTCAGGTGTGATTATCCTAGTAGGTTCTTCCTGTTCCGTAGAGGGTGTTGACGTCGTCGGAATTTGTTTTCTCCGCCGAGCCATGGTTGAAGGCGCACGTTAACAATCGTTGACTAACATGCGCCTTTCTAGTTTCATTTGTTATGATTGAGATTTTACTCTATTTTCTTAGTTTCTTTCATCATTAATGCTCTTTTTATGCTAATTAGTTAATTCAAAAAGACTTAATTATTTATTCTCAATATCATAGGAAATATTGTTCGTTCATTCAAATTGTTCATAAATTTGCTGATTTATATTTTTAAATATTTAACATATTATTATTTTATCTAAAAGATTTGTATTTTCAAAGAGTAAAAAAATTAATATGATATTTTTTTAATATGTTATTGATTCTTGTCAAATATGTTTTTTCTCTAATACTTGTTTAAAACTAACTATTATTAGAATATTAAATGTTCGAGCTTCTTGTTTTTTTTTCCCGTACATTTTGTAAAAGTAAGAATAAATATAATAGATTAGTTGAAGGTTGAATATTTTTCTACTAAATTAGGATAAACAATCATATTTTCATTTCTCAACTAAACCTTTAGTGTTCGGAAATATTTTGAATTCATTTTCATGCTTATAACATGCGTTTAGGACTCATTACATAGAAGTTCAAGTAAGGAAATATCTAATATGTATAATTTTAGTTGATTTTGAATCCTAAATATTAGGAAAATAATATCTATAACTCCTAAATATTAGGGAAATAATTAAATAATTATTTTGTCTAATGTAAAATCTATTTTTAAATAGGGTATGCGCATTGCACATGCACTTTTAATATTAGTGAATTGTTATGAAATATTATATTTTGTAGTAGATATCTATAACTCCTAAAGAAGTTACTCCCACTACTCTTCTCCATTATGTAGATAATTCCCACTACTTCTCACCATTATAGTTGTAACTCCCACACCTCCATAACCTCCCCATGATCTTCCTCCATGATCTCAAATGTTTAATGTCATGTTTATGACATTCTTTTGTATGCCTCTATGTAATCCTATAAATAGAGGGTTTTGGCACCACAATGTACACACTTGATGAAATAAGAAAGTTATATCTTCTTCTCTTATTCTACTTATCTTCTTGTTTTATATTGTTACTTTGAGCTATATTTCCTAACACGTTATCAACACGATTTGCTATATTCTTCTTATATTTTCTATAAGAAATGAAAGCCTTCCATGGGAGCTACAACCTTGAATCAATTTGGTTGAGCCTGTGAAAATCTGGGCATTGCGTTGCCATATCAATGTTGTGTTTGCTTCTGTTATACATGGAGTTTCATTTTTCAGTTGCCATGAATTCTGCAAGTAACTTACGTTAATACTTAAGACTTGGTTTAATTTGTGTTACTTAACAATTTAGTTTCATTTGTGCAGATATATACATATGGAGTACATGCTTTAGAGTGACAAACAAGAGCATATTACGATGCCTTGACATCATCTCCCATATGTACTGCTCCGACAGTTTGCAAGCCAAGATTATGGAACTGTTAACTAATGAGAAGGTTTCTAATTAATCTTAAAAAATAATAAGAATTTAAATTTATGTTGTGGTCAAAATAAATTTTGTATAACTAAGATAATTTTATTCCCTTTATGTTTGATCATCTGGTTGTTCGTGAAAAAGATCAATGTGAACTTTCATTAAAGTTTGGACAAAAAATAATTGATTATTATAAAGTAGTATATCATGAAAGGCTCAAGGGTGAGTCCACTTAGACTTATTATGCCATTGTATAAAGGTAAGACATCGGGTTCGAGCCCCGGTGCACCGTGATTATAAGAGTTGGGTTTGAGTCCCAATTCATTATGGCCCAACATGCCTTCATATGGGTAATGCATTGGGTTTGAGTCCCAATGCACCATATTGATGATATAATGATGACTAAAGAAAAATAATATATTTTTGATGAAAAAGCATGAAGCTTGTCCCACTTGATTTGCTCCATTCTTGAAGTGAATTTGGTAGCGATGCATAATATGTCTAAATGAAGACAAGTGGTTGACCAATGAACGTGGCATGCCAAAGACCTAAATAATAATAGTCATCATTATGGTAAATGTAAAAAGGAGAACATAAGGGTTCTCAAAATGATCCTTTCAAGGTGAAGGAAATATGTATCGTTGTGGTCTGTTAATACGAGACACGCTCACATGATTATAGTGCATTACTTGAAAATGTGACTTGTGATAAGCATTGTAAATGCAAACTCATTCCTGAAAGTGAATGTGAAAATATATACTTCATGTGATAAAGATTATGCATAATAATGTGCTTATGTATGNNGTGGCGCTCAATACTATTAATGTTGACGAGGATCTTGAGCTCAAATCTGTCATGAAATTTGGAAAGATAAATATTGGCCAAATGAAAAATATGCAATGAAAATTGACTTCATCTGAAAAATATAAAGTTGGACGGATAGTTCCAACAACTGAAAGTATAAAGGCTATATGGAGATATCGAAATACGATTAGTGTTATATTGCGAAAGGAATCTTTGATATAGATTTGTTTATTCTAACAATTATTGTCAAGGTTTTGTTGGTTATGAAAATGCGGGCATTTTCTTAAATTCGTTCTTGAAACAATCTATTTGTATATGAGGGTAATGCCATATTGTGATATTCAACAAGGTTCCAATTACATTGAAGATGATATTGCATGCATAGCTCAATTGAAAGAAGGACCATCGAAGGAGACAAAATAAAGGACGTTCACCAAAATTCTTCAACAAATTTGTTCAAGTGATAATTTGACAAACTTCTTCACATGCTTGCGGATCTCAATATTAAGAAGTTGTTATACAAGTTTGGAATTCATCATCTCCGAAGAATAAAGTGACGTTTTCATCAGGGGGAGGCAAATACGCGCTGTACTCTTTTTCCCTTAGCTAAAATTTTATCCCACTGGGTTTTTCTGGCAAGGTTTTTAATGAGGCAGCAAATAATGCATATTATAAGATATGTGTACTCTTTTTCCTTCATTAAGGTTTTTTTTCCCACAGGGTTTTTTTCTTAGTAAGGTTTAAACGAGGCACGTTATCTATAGACATCCAAGGGGGAGTGTTATGAAATATTATATTTTGTAGTGGATGTCTATAACTCCTAAAGAAGTTACTCCCACTACTCTTCTCCATTATGTAGATAATTCCCACTACTTCTCACCATTATAGTTGTAACTCCTCCATAACCTCCCCATGATCTTCCTCCATGATCTCAAATGTTTAATGTCATGTTTATGACATTCTTTTGTATGCCTCTATGTAATCCTATAAATAGAGGGTTTTGGCACCACAATGTACACACTTGATGAAATAAGAAAGTTATATCTTCTTCTCTTATTCTACTTATCTTCTTGTTTTATATTGTTACTTTGAGCTACATTTCCTAACATGAATAAATTTTTTTACAAAAAAAGTAAAAATTCTTAAAAATAACGAATGTTAATCATATTCAGTTAAGTGTATAACAATCTTTTGTATCTCCCTGGTATCATTAATTATTTTGTCATAAAATCAGAAACTCATAGTTGTTGATTGTCTCTGTTGCTTAATTGGAATAAAGAATGGTGATTCAGACTTCTATTTTGTGTGAGAATGTTGTACCCGTAAATTTTTTATGATTTTTGGGTAAGAAGGAACTTCTTTGCTTTGGCTTAAGGAATTATCATTTTTTAAATTTCATAAATTTACTGATTAATTAATTTGAAATCCAAACACCATAACTAATTGTTTAACTATTTAAATTGAAATCTCCGTTCATTTTCTAGAAAATCCAGCCAATTATTTTTCGGAAGATTGCTCATGTTTGCTAAAATTTCATCCTTCGTTTATCAAGAAAAATAGTACTCTCCTATTATTTCCCAATCTTACGAAACTTTAGGAATTAGCACATACTTTTCAAGTAAAAGGAAATTTAAATGTATAACAATGCTCTCTTTATACTGGAAACAATTATCAAAAAGTGCAAGAATAATATTTGAAAGGTAAAAAAAATTATATCTAAAATAATGAAATATGTTTGAACTTTTATTGGCAGGAGATAAATAGATTCTTTACCTCAAAACTAACATAGACTCTTTACCTCAAAATTAATGTTGTCCGGGACATCACTTGTAGGATTAAAATAGGACGCAAAAAGAATGATACCGAAGATATGTGACACTGAATTAGATGCAACTAATCTTGATTATAGATCCATAAAAATACTCAAACAAAAAAAAGCTCAAACAAAAAGCAAGGGAATGAAAATAAATTTCTACAAATACACCGTAAAAGAATAGTGTTGAGGGAGAAAACAAAAGGTCCAAAAGGAAATTTCAATAGTGGAAGTCCACTGATGAAGGAAACAAAATCTGCTATATCACGTACTCTTAGTTTAATAAGGAAGAATTTAATATATAAAATTTTGTTGATTTCGAAATCTTAAATATTAAGAAAATAATTAAATGATATATCTAAATATTAGTAAAATAAATAACTATTTTTTTCAATGTAAAATCTATTTTTAAAGGGTAAAATAGGCGAACGACATTTCGCTAAGGGCAATATACAGAATAATGCCAAAAATGTAATTTTCTCGATGATTGTTCACAACTCAAAAAAAAAAAAAAAAAAAAAAAAAAAAAAAACCATAGAGACCCACTTCTTCTAAACTTAGAGGGTGTTTGAATTGGCTTATTTTAAGTGCTTATTGGCTTTTAAGTACTTTTTTAGTTTGTATAGTGTTTGGCAAAGATAAAAAGTGCTTAAAAGCACTTACTTTTAAGCATAAAAAGTACAAAAGTAAGCCAAAAGCCAAAAGTTGGATATTACCTGTAACGACCAGGCCAATCGTTTTAAGAATTTACGCCCCGATCCCCCATTAACTGCATTCCCCGTGTTCTGTTTCTGCTATTGTAAGTTGCCGGGAAGGTTCGTTTTGGATTTCGGAGTGTTTTGGGACACTTAGTCCCTAAATGAGAGTTTAAGCTTTAGAATTTGGACCGTAGTCGGAGCAGTGTAAAGATGGCCTCGGAATGGAATTCCATTGGTTCCGTTAGCTCCGTTGGGTGATTTTGGGCTTAGGGGTGTGTTCGGATTGAGTTTTGGAGGTTCGTAGCTTATTTAGGCTTAAAATGTTGAAAGTTGAATTTTCGAAGTTTCCGGTTCGATAGTGAGATTTTGATCTAGGGGTCGGAATGGAATTCCGTGAGTTGGAGTAGCTCCGTAGTGTTAAATGTGACGTGTGTGAAAAATTTCAGGTCATTCGGACGAGGTTTGATAGGCTTTTTGATCGAAAGCGGAATTTGGAAGTTTTAGAAATCCTTAGGCTTGGATTGGAGAGCGATTTGTGGTTTTAGCATTGTTTGATGTGATTCGAGGGTTGGAATAAGTTAGTATGATGTTTTAGGACTCGTTGACATGTTTGGTTGAGGTCCCGGGAGCCTCGGGTGCTTAACGGAAGTTGAATTGGACTTGGGAGAAATCTGAAGTTGGCTGAACCTGTCATAACCGCACCTACATGTGTGAGACCGTAGGTGCGGCACAGCACAAGAGGCTTGGTGACCGCAGAGGCGGATTTTGGCCCAGGCTCGAGAAGCCGCAGGTGCGAGAAGTCGAACGAACCTGCGAGACCGCAGGTGCGGTAAGGGAGTCGCGGGTGCGGAATTGTGGTTTAATGAAAAGTCGCAGGAGCGACATTGTCTCCGCAGAAGAGGGACAGCAGATGCGGTTTCATTGGCCAGAAAAGGAGCAGAAACGAGGGTTTAGTCTCAAAACCTTAGAAATTAATGTGGGAGCTTGGGATTGGCGATTTTGGGAGAGATTATCACCTGGATATTTTGGGTAAGTAATTATTACTCGATTTAGATTAATTTCCACGAATCTATGCTTAAATTTATCCTTTAAATTCGAAATTTGGGTGAAAATTTGGAGAAAATTGGAAAAGTTCTTAGGCCTAATTTTGGTGTTTTGAACAAGGTTTTGGTGTCAGATTGGAGTAATTTTTGTATATGCGAACTCGTGAGAGTGTGAGGATTCCGAATTTGTAAATTTTACCCGGTTTCGAGACGTGGGCCAGGGGAGGGGGGGGGGGGGGGGTTGGGCGATTTTCCTAATTTCGTGTATTAGCTTCGAATTAATTAGTTGAATTAGTTACTTGAAGTTATATTTATATTATGCAATTACTTTGAATAGATTTGGGCCATTTGGAGTCCGATACTCGCGGCAAGAACGTGGTTTTGAGTTGATTGAGCTGGTTCGAGGTAGGTGGCTTGCCTAACCTTGTGTGGGGAAACTCCAATTAGGATTTGGTATTGTTGATATATGAAATGCCTTGTACGTGAGGTGACGAGTGCGTACATGTGCTAATTGTTGAAAATCCTGTTTTCCTTAAGTAACTATAACTGTGTTTTTTTCCCGGTGTATACTACCTGCAATTTAAGCGTACTGTTAGCTTAGAAAAGCATGTCTAATTGACTTAATTGCTTTACTTGCTCAAACTGCTTTATTTGAATTCTGTGCGGCATGCTAGGTTAGAAATACCTGTTTTACCTTGGTATGGAATTTGGATTGAAATGAATGTTCTTCGTGTTGCTGCTGTGTGTTTACTTTGGGACTACGGGACGATACCCCAGGAGATCCCCCCTGCATGTTTACTTTGGGACTACGGATTTGTATTCCCGTAGATCCCCGTGCACTATGAGTTGGACTACGAGACGACACCCCGGGAGATCCTCTAGATATTTACATTTGGGGACTATAGGACGGTATCCTTGGACATCCCCGGTTGCTATTTCTGTGTGGAGCTATATTCTCTTTGTGTTTTCTCTCTCTGTTGTAGTTGTTGTTATTCTTATTATCCTGTGTTAATTCATACCGTTAGCACTTAATTATATTGTTGTATTCTATACTGTTTTACCTTGTTTTTCATCTAAAATCAGTAGGGCCCTGACCTTTCTCATCACTACCTGACCGAGGTTAGACTTGGCACTTACTGAGTACCGCTGTGGTGTACTCATGCCCGTCCTGCGCATGTTTTTCATGTGCAGATCCAGGTTCTTTGGCTCAGCCCTATCATCCTTGAGGCGAGGCGATTCTCCAGAGACTTTGAGGTATATCTGCCGCGTCCGCAGACCGAGGAGTCCCTCTCCATTCTCTCTAGTAGTTATAGCCCTTCTGTATTTACTTTGATTTAGACATTCTGGAGTTAGAGCACTATGTAGTATTCATAGCTTCTGATTTCATGAGATTCCGGGTTTTGGGAAGTTGTTCAGTTTTTGAGATCTTTTATTAGTATATGCTGAGCGGCATCTTAAACGCTTCTATATTTTGTTTATCTTCAGTTTTTATTAGTTTTTCCGCATTTGTTTTCTCTTTCCGCAATTGTTAAGCTTACCTAGTCGTAGAGACTAGGTGCCGTCACGACAGTTCACGGAGGGCGAACTTGGGTCGTGACAAGTTGGTATCAGAGCTCTAGGTTCATAGAAGTCATGAATCACAAGCCGCTTTATTAGAGTCTCGCGGATCGGTGCGGAGACGTCTGTACTTATCTACGAGAGGCTATGTAACTATTAGGAAAATTCTACTTTATTTGATTTCCTTGTCGTGCGAGATTTTTGATATCACAATTCTAAACTACTGTCTTTTCTTCTCTCACAGATGGTGAGGACACGTGCTACCAGAGATGATCAGGCACCCGCGCCCCCTACTGGAGCCGTCAGAGGTCGGGGCCGGGGTAGAGGTCGAGGACGCGCACGTGGTGCAGCCAGAGCACCCACGCGAGCTGCCACCGAGGAAACACCAGCAGTTCCAGCCGGAGTCCAGGCACCTGATACGCCTACTGCTACTACTACTCCAGCCTTTCAGGAGACTCTTGCACAATTCATGAGCATGTACACTACTCTGGCTCAGGCATGGTTGCTTCCCCTTGCTGCAGCCATATCCCAGGCCGGGGGAGGAGCACAGACTCCCGCTGCCCGCGCTCCTGAGCAGCGAGTGCATGTTGATCAGGTCCCAGAGATTATTCATGTTCAACCTGTAGCCCTAGTTCAGCCCGAGGATAAGGCAGCGGCTTCCGAGGATGAGCAACAGAGGCTTGAGAGGTTCAAGAAGTACAAGCCTCCTGTATTCAGTGGTTTAGCATCAGATGATGCTCTGGGATTTTTAGAGGAGTGCTACCGTATCCTCCGTACCATGGGTATATCAGGATCGAGCGGGGTTTCCTTTACTACCTTCCATCTTTGAGGAGCCGCCTATGAGTGGGGCCATACTTATGAGTTAGACAGTCCGGATGAGGCAGCTTCCCTGACTTGGACTCAGTTTTCAGATATGTTCCTGAGAGAGTATGTTCCTCAGAGCCTCAGGGACGCATGGCGCGCAGAGTTTGAGCATTTGTGCCAGGGTACTATGACTGTCTCGGAGTATGCTGTCTGTCTCACTAGCTTGGCTAGACATGCACCAGCTTTGGTTTCTATTGTTCGCGAGAGGGTTCGCCGGTTTATTGAAGGGCTCATTCCCAGCATCAGGTCTAGCATGGCTTGTGACTTGGAGATGGATATTTCTTATCAGCAGGTGGTGAGCATTGCTAGGAGAGTGGAGGGTATGCATGATCGGATAGAGAGGAGAGGGAGGCCAAGAGGTCTCGAGAGTCGGGCCATTGTTCTGGTGCCCGTGCTCCAGCTGCAGTTCGTCATGGTAGGGGTTGTATGAGTCGCCCCGTTCATTCAGCTCTTCCAGCAGCCAGTGGTATTCCAGCTCCTCCTAGGCCCCAGACGCCTTATTATGCACCTCTATTATCTAGTGCGCCTTCTGCGCGGGGTTCTTTCAATGGTCAGTCCAACAGACCTGGCCCGAGATAGTCACAGTCGCCACGTCCTCCCAGAGCTTGTTTTGAGTGTGGTGACACACGCCATATGGTGAGGGATTTTTCCAGACTTAGGAGGGGTGCACCTCCACAGACTTCTCAGCCACAGCATGCCCCGCAGAGTTCTCAGGCTATGATTACAGCACCAGTTGCTACCCCACCTGCTCAGCCAGCTAGAGGTGGAGGTCGGGGAGGTAGAGGTCATCCTAGAGGGGGAGGCCAGGCCAGATATTATACCCTTCCTGCCCGTACCGAGGCTGTCGCCTCTGATTCTGTCATCACAGATATTGTCCTGGTTTGTCATAGAGATGCATCGGTTTTATTCGATCCAGGCTCCACCTATTCTTATATGTCTTTTTATTTTTCCCCGCATTTGGGTGTATCTCGAGATTCTTTGAGTTCCCCTGTTTATGTTTTTACTCCTGTGGGAGATTCTCTTGTTGTGGACCGTGTTTATTGATGATAGGCTATAATTACGTATTTTAGTCGCTTATTACACTCTAATTTATTACACTTTAGTTGAGTTTGTGCCTTAATCGCTAGTTTTTTACACTAATTGTGTGTTTTATGCCTTGTAGGTGTGATTCTGAGCTATATAAATGTTATGGAATGAATTTAAGTGATTTGAAGCTTTAAAGTCTGAGTAAAAGCTCAAGGAATTAAGCCAGAATCGTGTTCGGGGGTCAAATTTGATAGTTGAGAACAAACGAAGACTCGAGTAGGCATATTGCGCACTGTCAAGTAAAATGCACATAACTTTTTTCTCAGAACTCCATTTGGGCTCCACAATATACGGTTGGAAAGCTAATTCAAAGGGTTGCGACTTACATATTTTATGTTTTTCAAAATTCCAAACGGAACAGGGTGAAAAACCGCGGTTACGGTAGGATCGTGGTAGGACCGTGGCAGAACATTACCAAAGATTCAGAGGACCATTCTGGCCACGGTCCTGGCGTAACCGCGGTGGGACCGCGGCAGGACGCGTAAATTTCAGGGACTAAAGTGAAAAACACGGGATTTTAAGACCTAAACCCTATATTAAACGAGGGAGGCCGGCCAAGAGCGGGAGAGAAGGATTTTTGGAAGTGAAAAACATCATAAGGAAGGGCAAGAGGCAAGGAGGATCATTTGGCATCAATCTTTAATCTTTTTCTTTGTTCTTTTACCTTTGAATATGAATTCTTTTGTGATTTTTGTTATTTTTATTAGTAGCTAAATACTTTAGTCTAAGGTTTTGATGGAACCTATTGAAGGATGAACTTCTTGATTATGTTAATATAGTTTGTCAGTTAATCTCTATTTGTTCAACTACGTGTTTGTTGTAGTTAATTGACAGGATCCTCAATTAGTTGTGCCGATTTAGTGTGTATAACTCGGGAGAGAGTGCATATTTAGGTAATTGTTGAACAACACCACTCCCAAAGTATAAGAGGGATCTATAACTGCGGGTTTAAAGGCGGGAATAGGGATAACAAAGCCTTGGGTGCAATCTAAAGTGAGCTGTAATAAACAAAGTCAACTAGCGTATTTGGGAGAGTGCGTCTAGTAAATTATCGCTATTACTTGGGAGAAATTTACAGTAAAAAGAGTGCTCATGATTGATAGAGATATTTTGGTGAATCTATATGAAACATAACCGGAAGGGATTCCATCAATAGGGGAAATCACTACCTTAGAACCTTCTCATTATTATTTACAGCCCAGCATATTTAGATTACAGTTGTTTATTTATTTACTTGCAATCTTAGTTAGTAGAAATACCATCCAATATTGTTTACAAAGTTTGGGAAATTGATTATAAAGGATTTAGTGATTCCGACAAAGGTAATTGATAGGTTAATTCTCTGTGGGATTCGACTCCGGACTTATAAATCGGATTATATTTGCAACGACCGCATTGTCCTTTTTATAAGGCATAGTTGGACGTGATCAAATTTTGGCGCCGTTGCCGGAGAACTAACGGTGTAGTTGTAGCTGTATATATTGCTAGGGTTCAAGTTTGAATTTTTAGTTTGTTTTATTTTTTTTTTGTATTTTTTTATAATTGTTGATTTGAGAAACATGACATCTTGGAATTATGGGAATTTAGGTGTAGATAATTCTACTATTGATCTCCATACATATTGTGAAGAAAACCACCCGTGGCAAAATTTTCAAAGCGTTCCTAAGAGCGAGTTATGTGCACCAACTCAATTTTATTTGTGGAATGTGTGTGATGTGTGTGGTGGTAAAAATGGTCACCTTCATGGTTGTGCTTATATTTCTTGTTTTCCCCCAACCCCTTACTATGATGGTTCTACCTTTTCTTGTAAAGTTAATAGGAACAAAGAACCTGGGAATGCGGACTTGAAGGAGATCAAGGATATGCTAAAGTGCCTTCTGGAACAAAACAATGAGAAGCAATTGCACATAGAAAGGCAAGAGGCAACTATTCGCAAGTTGGAGGCTCAATTGAGTCAAGTGGTTGGAGCTTTTAATGCTCAACAATCCAATATTGATGATAGTAGCCAAGAAGAGCGTGAATTTGAGGTGTTAATTGGGGAGGTCAGAGTAGAACATCAACAACCTAGCCAACTAGAATTTGAGGATGTCAATGTTGAAGAAGTAATACTAGAGTCAACCAAGGACGTTGAAGATACAAATTTAGTTGACTCTAGTGTGATTGGTGTTGAGGAGGTTAAAAATCTTGAAGTTCATGTATTTGAGCGCGTTGGGCCTCATTCCAAACACTTCTCTACATTATGTTCAGACGGTAAAATGGAAATTCACCCTTATGAGCATAAAAAGGAGTCCAAGGAAGAGGTAGATGAGCCTTATATTTTGGATTTCTCAAGGCCGTCTAGGCAAGGTGACACTCCTCGGTCGAGAGCCAACAAGTGCATAAGATTTTATCTAATTTTTGGCTCGCAAGAATTTGTACCACCCCAAGAGCATAATCATAAGCTTGAATCAAAACTTGGGGTTCAATTCATAAGCTCGAGGTGGAGGCAAAAAGTGATTCGCGTCGTGCCGCGATATTAAATCAAGCGCTTGTTGGGAGGCAACCCAGCTTTATTGCTTTCTTTTATTTATTTTTTATTTTTATTTTTTTTAATTGTATTATTTTTGTAGTGTCAATTTTTTATTTTCTAGGAGCATGGAAAGCAAAGGTATTGGAAGAATGCAACAGCAAACCAAATGGTTGGAACTAATTGTGAGGTACCCGCACGAAGGATCAAGCTGGGGAGAAGTCTGAGTACCCTATGAGCTGTAGTGCTTCGGCCTTTGTCCTACCAGGGAGTCTCTTTTACCCTTTTATTAGTTATGGTGTGCATTGGGGACAATGCACAATTTTAAGTGTGGGGTGATGAGATTGTCTGGGTGACTTTTCATGCTACTTTAGCTGTATTAGTTTAATTACATAGTTTTTTTTAAAAGATTGGACTTTTCCCGACGATGGATCTATTAGACAATTTTCTTGAGGGATTTAAGTCTAAAGAAAAAAAACAAAAAGACGATTTTCTTTTGTTAGGTAGTGTAATAATTCCCCCTTGGTTTTTCTTTGTGCCGCAATTCTTTTCTAAGGGTTTTATTTAAACCGGGTGTAGTTAGTTTTTTTTTAGGAATAGGAACCACTGTGTTGTGTTTTGAATTGAAGCAATATATCTTGACTTTGTTATGCCTTAAGAGTTGTGAGTACTTTGGTTGTGACGCTTAGGCTCAGTATTTGACTCTTGTATAAGTACCTTAAAATGTATGATTTTAAATTTGCTTAACTGCTTTGACTAGAGTGTCTTGATGAATCCAATCCTGAGTGAGTTATGTGCCATGTGTGTGTGAGGTTTGGTGTTATTCTGTGCATTACATTTGATGCCTAGAACTTGCCCCGTGTATTTGCAAAGCGAAATAGTAGTTTTATTCAGTCTAGGAAGTGATATAGGCATTTCTTTGTTGAGCCAGATATGTATATTTTACCCGCCTAATGGTTATGTATCGTAGTTAACCTCTTTGAGCCTATAATCCTTTTTCTTTGGCAACCACATTACAAGCCTTACCCATTTGTTTGAATTAACCATCTATTTGAACCTTTTCACATCTCATGAGCACTTGAATTGTTATGAACTTTGTAAAAGTTAAAGTGTGGGGTGGTTGGTTTGGCTTTTGAGTGGAACTAATTGAATAAGGAGAAAGGTGCACTGTTTTGAAAAAGGAAGAGCCACTTGAATTGAAAAAAAATATAGTTGGATTGTTGTAAATAAATAAAAAATTTCTTGATAAGTGGTGGCTCTTGTCGTAAGTGTGCTTAAAGAAGAATGGGGTAGTTTACATTGATTTGAAGGTGGAATTTTGATTTGACATAAGTATGGGGTTTAAATGTTAAAATGTATGTATTAAAGTGCTTAGGGAGGTGTATTCACAATAATATCTAAATATATCCTACCCGTCCCGTAGCCTACATTACAACCAAATAAAGTCCTAATTGATCCTAGATTGAATGAGCTCGATTAGTGGAGTAGTACACTACGGGCAAGCTTATGGTGCATCTTTGGTGGCATATGAATGTTATTTCTGAGAGTGAGTGAATTCTTTCTATCTTGAGTTCCTAAGTGTTCTTAAATTTTATTGTGTGGAACTACTCTCTTGTATTGTGTGAGGGCACTTAATTCATGAAGGAAAGGTAATGTCAGTGACCTCTATGTTAGAGTAAGTAGGTGAGTTGTGAATAATGTGTGGCACTTGTGAGTCAAATCTTGAGGTGAAGATGTTACACTTTTGTGCTTAGTCTATTTTAAATACTCTTGGTGTGATGAGTTAGGAGAATTGTTTAAAAAGGTCGTGTCTATAAAAAAAAGTGTAGCTTGATTGCTCGAGGACGAGCAATGGTTTAAGTGTGGGGTGTTGATGATAGGCTATAATTACGTATTTTAGTCGCTTATTACACTCTAATTTACTGCACTTTAGTTGAGTTTGCGCCTTAATCGCTAGTGTTTTGCACTAATTGTGTGTTTTATGCCTTGTAGGTGTGATTCCGAGATATATAGATGTTATGGAATGAATTTAAGTGATTTGAAGCTTTGAAGTCTGAGTAAAAGCTCAAGGAATTAAGCCGGGATCGTGTTGGGGGTCAAATTTGATAGTTGAGAACAAACGAAGACTCGAGTAGGCATATTGGGCACTGTCTAGTAAAATGCACATAACTTTTTGCTCAGAACTCCATTTGGGCTCCACAATATATGGTTGGAAAGCTAATTCAAAGGGCTGCAACTTTCATGTTTTATGTTTTTCCAAATTCCAAGCGGAACAGGGTGAAAGCCGAGGTTACGGTAGGACCGCGGCAGAACATTACCAAAGATTCAGAGGACCATTCTGGCCGCGGTCCTGGCGTAACCGCGGTGGGACCGCGGCAGGACGCGTAAATTTCACGGACTAAAGTGCAAAACACGGGATTTTAAGCCCTAAACCCTATATTAAACGAGGGAGGCCGGCCAAGAGCGGGAGAGAAGGATTTTTGGAAGTGAAAAACATCATAAGGAAGGGCAAGAGGCAAGGAGGATCATTGGGCATCAATCTTTAATCTTCTTCTTTGTTCTTTTACCTTTGAATATGAATTCTTTTGTGATTTTTGTTATTTTTATTAGTAGCTAAATACTTTAGTCTAAGGTTTTGATAGAACCTATTGAAGGATGAACTTCTTGATTATGTTAATATAGTTTGCCAGTTAATCTCTATTTTTTTAACTACGTGTTTGTTGTAGTTAATTGACAGGATCCTCAATTAGCTGTGCCTATTTAGTGTGCATAACTCGGGAGAGAGTGCATATTTAGGTAATTATTGAACAACACCACTCCCAAAGTATAAGAGGGATCTATAACTGCGAGTTTAAAGGCAGGATTAGGGATAATGAAGCCTTGAGTGCAATCTGAAGTGAGCTATAATAAACAAAGTCAGCTAGCGTATCTCGGAGAGTGCGTCTAGTAAATTATCGTGATTACTCGGGATAGATTTACGGTAAAAAGAGTGCTCATGATTGATAGAGATATTTTGGTGAATCTATATGAAACATAACCGGAAGGGATTCCATCAATAGGGGAAATCACTACCTTAGAACCTTCTCATTATTATTTACAACCCAGCATATTTAGTTTACAGTTGTTTATTTATTTACTTGCAATCTTAGTTAGTAGAAATACCATCCAATATTGTTTACAAAGTTTGGGAAATTGATTATAAAGGATTTAGTGATTCCGACAAAGGTAATTGATAGGTTAATTCTCTGTGGGATTCGACTCCGGACTTGTAAACCGGATTATATTTGCAACGACCGCATTGTCCTTTTTATAAGGCATAGTTGGGCGTGATCATTTATCGGTCGTGTTTGGTTGCTCTTAGTGGTTTTGAGACCAAAGCCGATTTATTATTGCTCAGCGTGGTAGATTTTAATGTTATCATGGGCATGGACTGGTTGTTGCCCCATTATGCTATTCTTGATTGTCACGCCAAAGCCGTAATGCTGGCTATGCCAGGTATACTGCGAGTTGATTGGAGGGGTACTTTAGATCACACTTCCAATAGAGTTATTTCTTTCCTTAAAGCTCAGCGAATGGTTGAGAAGGGGTGTGACGCGTATCTAGCTTATGTTAGAGATGTCAGTATTGATACCCCTATAGTTGATTCAGTCCCAGTAGTACAGGATTTCTCTGATGTGTTTCCAGCTAATCTTCCGGGCATGCCACCCGACAAAGATATTGATTTTGGCATTGATCTGTTGCCGGGCACTCAGCCCATTTCTATTCCTCCGTATCGTATGGCCCCTCCTGAGTTGAAGGAGTTGAAGGATCAGTTATAGGAATTGCTTGATAAGGGTTCTATTCGGCCCAGTGTATCACCTTGGGGTTCTCCTGTCTTGTTTGTGAAGAAAAATGATGGTTCTATGTGCATGTGCATTGATTATCGTTGTTGAAAAATACAGTGAAGAACCATTATCCTTTGCCTCGTATTGATGATTTATTTGACCAGCTTCAAGGTGCACGAGTGTTTTCTAAGATTGACTTGCGTTCATGTTACCATCAGTTGAAGATTTGGGAGCCAGATATCCCGAAGACTGCTTTAAGGACTCGGTATGGTCCTTACGAGTTCCTTGTTATGTCATTTGGGCTGACCAATGCCCCAGCAGCCTTTATGCATTTGATGCACAGTGTGTTCCGGCCATATCTTGACTCGTTCTTCATTGTCTTTATTGATGATATTTTGGTATATTCCCGGAGTCGGAAAGATCATGAGCAACACCTGAGGACAGTGCTTCAAACGTTGAGAGAAAAGAAGTTATATGCAAAGTTCTCGAAATGTGAGTTTTGGTTGGATTCCGTGGCATTCTTAGGCCATGTGGTATCGAGTGAGGGTATTCAGGTGGATCCGAAGAAAGTGGAAGCAGTGCAGAGTTGGCCCAGACCATCCTTAGCTACAGAGATCCGTAGTTTTCTTGGCTTGGCGGGTTATTACCGTCGATTTGTTGAGGGGTTTTCATCTATTACAGCACTTATGACCAGGCTGACCCAGAAGGGTGCTCCGTTCCAATGGACGGAAGAGTGTGAGGCAAGCTTCCAGAAGCTTAAGACAGCTTTGACTACAGCTTGCCTACAGGTTCGGGGTCTTATACTGTCTATTGTGATGCCTCAAGGATTGGACTTGGAGCGGTATTGATGCAGGACGCTAGGGTGATTGCCTACGCGTCCAGACAGTTGAGGTACATGAGAAGAATTATCCTGTCTATGATCTCGAGTTAGCTACTATTGTTCACGCCTTGAAGATCTGGCGTCATTATTTGTACGGTGTGCCTTGTGAGATTTATACTGATCATCGGAGTTTGCAACATATGTTCAAGCAGAAGGATCTTACTTTGCGTCAGAGGAGGTGGTTATAGCTGCTTAAGGACTATGATATCACTATTTTGTATCACCCGGGCAAGGCCAATATGGTGGCCGATGCTTTGAGTCGCCGGGTGGAGAGTTTAGCTTATTTACCAGCAGCGGAGAGGCCCATGGCGATGGATGTTCAGGCCTTAGCCAGTTAGTTTGTGAGATTGGATCTTTCGGAGCCCACTCAGATTCTAGCTTGCGTGGTTTCACGGTCTTCTTTATTTGATCGTATCAGGGAGCGTCAGTATGATGACCCTCATTTGCTCATCCTCAAGGACAAGGTTGCATGGTGACGCCAGAGATGTGACTATTGGTGATGATGGGGTATTGAGGATGCAGGGTCGGGTATGTGTACCCAATGTTGACGGGCTTCGGGAGTTGATTCTAGAAGAGGCCCATAGTTCGCGGTATTCCATTCATCCGGGTGCCGCGAAGATGTACCAGGATTTGAGACAGTACTATTGGTGGAGGCGGATGAAGAAAGATATAGTTGGGTTTGTAGCTTGGTGCCTCAATTGTCAGCAGGTGAAGTACGAGCACCGAAGACCGGGTGGGTTGCTTCAGCAGATAGAGATTCCGGAGTAGAAGTGGGAGAGTATCACCATGGACTTCATAGTTGGATTCCCACGCACTTTGAAGAAGTTCAATGCCATTTGGGTGATTGTGGATCGGCTGACCAAGTCCGCGCAGTTCATTCCTGTGTGTACTACCTATTCTTCGGAGCGATTGGCGGAGATTTATATCCGGGAGATTGTTCGTCTGCATGGTATTCCAGTTTCCATCATCTCAAATAGAGGTACTCAGTTCACATCACGGTTCTGGAGGGCCGTACAACATGAGTTGGGTACTCAGGTGGAGTGGAACACAACATTCCACCCCCAGACGGATGGACAGTCCGAGCGCACTATTCAGATTCTTGAGGATATGCTCCGTGCATGTGTGATGGAGTTTGGAGGTTCTTGGGATCAGTTCTTGCCATTGGCGGAGTTTGCCTACAACAACAATTATCAGTCCAGCATTCAGATGGCACCGTATGAGGCTTTATATGGTAGGCGGTGTAGATCCCCGACGGGTCTGTTTGAGCCGGGTGAGGCTAGATTATTGGGCACAGACTTGGTTCAGGATGCTTTGGAGAAGGTTAAGGTGATTCAGGATAGACTTCGCACGGCCCAGTCTAGACAGAAGAGTTATGCGGACTGGAAAGTTTGTGATGCTTCCTACATGGTTGGAGAGCGGGTCTTGCTTCGGGTTTCGCCTATGAAGGGCGTTATGAGATTTGGGAAGAAAGGGAAATTGAGTCTGAGGTTTATTGGTCCCTTTGAGATATTGAGGCGTGTTGGGGAGGTTGGTTATGAGCTTGCCTTACCTCCCAGCTTGGCAGGAGTTCATCCGGTATTTCATGTTTCGATGCTCCGGAGATATCACGGTGATCCGTCGCACGCGTTGGATTTTAGTTCAGTCTGGTTGGACAAAGATTTATCCTATGTTAAGGAGCCAATGGCAATATTGGACAGGCAGGTTCGGAAGTTGAGGTCGAAGAACATTGCATCAGTGAAAGTTCAGTGGTGCGGTCAGCCAGTCGAGAAAGCGACCTGGGAGACCGAGCAGGATATGCGCAACCGTTAACCTCATCTATACACTACTTCAGGTATGTCTCTATGCTCGTTCGAGGACGAACGAATGTTTAAGAGTGGGAGGATGTAACGACCCGGCCGGTCGTTTTAAGAATTTACGCCCTGATCCCCTATTAATTGCATTCCCCGTGTTTTGTTTCTGCTATTGTAAGTTGCCGGGAAGGTTCGCTTTGGATTTCGGAGTGTTTTGTTATACTTAGTCCCTAAACGAGAGTTTAAGCTTTAGAATTTGGACCGTAGTAGGAGTAGTGTGAAGACGCCCTCGGAATGGAATTCTGTTGGTTCCGTTGGGTGATTTCGGGCTTAGGAGCATGTTCGATTGAGTTTTGGAGGTCCATAGCTTATTTAGGCTTAAAACGCCGCAAGTTGAATTTTTGAAGTTTCCGGTTCGATAGTGAGATTTTGATCTAGGGGTCGGAATGGAATTCCGAGAGTTGGAGTAGCTCCGTAGTGTTGAATGTGACGTGTGTGCAAAATTTCAGGTCATTCGGACGAGGTTTCATATGCTTTTCGATCGAAAGTGGAATTTGGAAGTTTTGGAAATCCTTAGGCTTGGATTTGAGAGCGATTTGTGGTTTTAGCATTGTTTGATGTGATTCAAGGGTTGGAATAAGTTCGTATGATATTTTAGGACTGGTTGGCATGTTTGGTTGAGGTCCTGGGGGCCTCGGGTGAGTTTCGGGTGCTTAACGGAAGTTGAATTGGACTTAGGAAAAATCTGAAGTTGGCTGAAGCTGTCATAACCGCACCTGCGTGTGTGGGACCGCAGGTGTGGTGCCGCAGAAGCGGCTTGGTGACCGCAGAAGCAAATTTTGGCCCAGGCTCCAGAAGCCGCAGGTGCGAGAAGTCGAACGCACCTGCGAGACCGCAGGTGCGGTAAGGGAGTCGCACGTGCGGAATTGTGGTTTAATAAAAAGTCGCAGGAGCGACATTGTCTCTGCAGAAGCGGGACCGCAGGTGCGGTCCCAGAGCCGTAGATGCGGTTTCACTGGTCAGAAAAGGGGCAGAAACGAGAGTTTAGTCTCAAAACCTTAGAAATTGATATGGGAGCTCGGGATTGGCGATTTTGGGAGAGATTATCACCTGGGTGTTTTGGGTAAGTAATTCTTACTCGGTTTTGATTAATTTCCACAAATCTATGCTTAAATTCATCCTTTAAATTCGAAATTGGAGTGAAAATTTGGAGAAAATTTGGAAAAGTTCTTAGGCCTAATTTTGGTTATTTGAACAAGGTTTTGATGTCAGATTGGAGTAATTTTTGTATATATGAACTCGTGAGAGTGTGAGGATTCCGAATTTGTAAATTTTACCCAGTTCCGAGATGTGGGCCCGGGGGGGGGGGGGGGTTGGGTATTTTCCTAATTTCGCGTATTAGCTTCGTATTAATTAGTTGAGTTAGTTACTTGAAGTTATATTTACATTATGCAGTTACTTTGAATAGATTTGGGCCATTTGGAGTCGGATACTCGTGGCAAGAACGTGGTTTTGAGTTGATTGAGCTGGTTCGAGGTAAGTGGCTTGCCTAACCTTGTATGAGGGAACTCCTCTTAGGATTTGGTATTGTTGATATATGAAATGCCTTGTACGTGAGGTGACGAGTGCGTACATGTACTAATTGTTGAAAAAGTTATTTTCCTTAAGTAACTATAACTGTGTTTTCTTCCCGGTGTATACTACCTGCAATTTAAGCCTATTGTTAGCTTAGAAAAGCATGTCTAATTGACTTAATTGCTTTACTTGCTCAAACTGCTTTATTTGAATTCTGTGCGGCATGCTAGGTTAGAAATACCTGTTTTACCTTGGTATGAAATTTGGATTGAATTGAATGTTCTTCGTGTTGCTGCTGTGTTTAGTTTGGGACTACGAGACGATACCCCGGGAGATCCCCCCTTCATGTTTACTTTGGGACTACGGATTTGTATTCCGGTAGATCCCCCTGCACATTTATATTGGAACTACGGGACTGCACCCGGTAGATTCCCCCAGTACTGGGTATTTACATTTGGGACTACGGATCGGTATTCCGGTAGATCCCCGCGTACTATGAGTTGGACTACGGGACGACACCCGAGAGATCCACTGGATATTTACATTTGGGGGACTACAGGATGGTATCCTGGGAGATCCCCGGTTGCTATTTCTATGTGGAGTTATATTCTCTCTGTGTTTTCTCTCTCTGTTGTAGTTGTTGTTGTTCTTATTATCCTGTGTTACTTCATACTGTTAGCACTTAATTATATTATCGTATTCTATACTGTTTTACCTTGTTTTTCATCTAAAATCAATAGGGCCCTGACCTTCCTCGTCACTACCCGACCGAGGTTAGACTTGGCACTTATTGAGTACGCTGTGGGTACTCATGCCCTTCCTGCGCATGTTTTTCATGTGCAGATCCAGGTTCTTCGGCTTAGCCCTATCATCCTTGAGGCGAGGCGATTTTCTAGAGACTTTGAGGTATATCTGCCGCGTCCGCAGACCGAAGAGTCCCTCTCTATTCTCTCTAGTAGTTATAGCCCTTCTGTATTTACTTTGATTTAGACATTCTGAGTTAGAGCACTATGTAGTATTCATAGCTTGTGATTCCAGGTTTTGGAAAGTTGTTCAGTTTTTGAGATCTTGTATTAGTATACTGAGCTGCATCCTAAACGCTTCTATATTTGTTTATCTTCAGTTTTTATTAGTTTTTCTGCATTTGTTTTCTCTTTCCGCAATTGTTAGGCTTACCTAGTCGTAGAGACTAGGTGCCGTCACGACAGTTCACGGAGGGCGAACTTGGGTCGTGACATTACTAACTTATGGCTTTTGGCTTTTAGCTTAAAAGCTAACTTTTTATAAGCCAATCCAAACACCCTCTTAGTCTATTTTCTCCTCTTCTTCTTCTTCTTCTTCCATTAGAAAGCATGCGTGTAATTATTAACTAAAACATCTCATTCTTATCTTTCTCCAATATACAGAAATAGTGAAGGAAGTACTTAAAGTTCGACCAGACTTTGCTTGGAAAAAGGGCTTGAATGACTACAGTCCGTTGCATATAGCTTGCAGCAAAGGGTACTTAGAGATATGTAAAGAAGTGCTAAACTTGACATAGACCTCTCTGCCTCGCAAGATAACAAAGTTTGAACACAACTATATGAGGCTGTTGTTACACAATCAAACTTCAGAAAAATAACCTGAAGTAGTTCGTGTGGCCATTTTTCAACAGGTTTGCCGCATTTTAAATTGCGACGATTTTTCAACTATTACAAATGATGACTATACTTTAAACAATATCCTTACAAGTGGCTATTGGTATCATTTTATCCATCCTTACGACCTGCTATTAGCATCATGGGCTTACCTCATGCTAGCATCGTCGATTATAAAGTCCAACCAAATTTCCATGAATTAACCGATTAGCCGCCCACTCAATTACTTAAACTAAAAATAGCCGGTGGAGATGTAATATATGTATAATTTATGTTTAATATGTGTACAATCATGTATAATCTATGTATATGACTAAAAAAAAGTAAACAATGAATATGGCCGGCTGCTTGTGTAAATCCCTTCTTTTTCTTTTTTACATATACTTAAAATTAGAGCCAGGAATGTCTAACCAGGTAGAGTGACTGAGAAGGCAGTCGTCAAACTTGTAATGCGACGAAAATAGAGCGAGGAATCGCCCGCATTTAATAATTATCCTTTGCTTAATTACTATTTGGTCGGTTTTAATTCTCACGAGCCATGATATTTTTTTAATTTAGGATGTTTCAAAATTTTTGCAATATTTACCTAGAGAAAAAGAAGTTTGCACACACACTCCTCTTTCCCTTGCCATATGCTCATCTTTCTGAGTCAAGTAGCTATCGAATGAATAAATTAGTCCATTGTGTTGCTTTCTGTTTCCTAATTACGTGTGTACAAATATAAAGATGCCTAATATGAAACACTCTTTTTGAGCCGTAAATTGACGACGACTTAATCTAATTTTTATAGTGTCACTCAAGTCCGTCATTTGATGTTATATATAAACTGAACGAATCTCTCTAAAAAGGTATAATCAAAAGCTTTAATGCCAAAAATGATATTTACCAAATTTAATTAGAAACTTTCAAGGTATTTCACTCTCTCAACCCGCATTCGTATGGCCTTTTATTTTTGAAACATCTCAAATATTTGGTATGACTTTACTAATAATACTAGTTTATGTGCCTTTGTTTTATCTATTAAATTAAAGTTTCAGCTATTACTTTAATGTTTCTTCATACTGGACTTGGTAAAATCAGAGTATGATATCATTGGATAGTGAAGGAGCATAGATTCAGATTTTCTCCTAGACAACTCTTTACTAAAATTGATGCTAAAATATTTGCCAAAACCAAAATTTTGAGACTAAATTAAAACCAGTTCCGCATATCTCACTCGGACTGAAATCCATGTGCAATATGATGAACAACAAGTACAAAGTCCAGGCGGGTTTAAATTATCACCTACTTTCGTGCGTTCCAAGATCATTGGACCTTAGCTGATTCCTCTTCTAGATTTTTGTTTAGTGTCGAAATAGGAGTCCGAAACCAAAATGTGGTTCTTCTGGATTCAAAGAACAAAAATATATGAAAAAAAAATATAGTGACCAAAATATGTATAGCGTTTTTTTGAAAGACGCTAAACTTTAATGGCCGTTTGGCCAGTTAAATATAGCGTCTTTCAAAAAGACGCTATATTTGAATTAAAAAAAGCAAAAAAATATAGCGTCTTTTGTTAAGACGTTATACTATAGCGTCTTTTGTTAAGAGGTTATACTATAACGTCTTAACAAAAGATGCTATATATAGAATATAGATCATTCATCCCCTTCCCTTCCCCCAAAACATAACGGTCCCTCTCCCCCCCCCCCCCCCCCCCCCTAAAAAAAAAAATTAAAAAATCTAACTGCTACCCCCCCCCCCCCCCCCAACCCTCCATTTTTAAACCCAAAAAGTTTGAGTGGAGCCCACCCGTCCCACATAAAGTAAAGATTCTCGATCCCACGTGCTAGCTAAGGAGTTATCTCGGACGTTGTTGGTTGTTTCGGCTCGAAATCACAAAATCTTCTACTTTCTAAAAACCTTAAATTGAGGTATTTCGACTTTGTTTTTTGATAAAACTTGTATAAAAAATACATATTAGTTGTTTTTATGTGCTCTATATTATTTTGTGATTGTTTTGTGATTTAACTAATTTGTTATTTTTTATCCGGACTATAGTATTAGTGTGCTAAAAAAATTTGTAAAATAGAATTTTTTTTATTAGTTGTTTAAAAAAATGTTAATTACTTACTTTTTACTGTGGTATATGTAATTTCGTGATTGTTTTGTGTTTAAAGTGATTTGTTGTTTTTGTCCGGTTTAAATTATTAATTTGCTAGATAAATTTTTACTTTAGTACCCTACAGTCGTATCTTGTGGCCTAATGTAATGTTCGTATTTGTAATGTAGTGATCTTTTAGCATAGTAAAACATAGTGCCCTTGTCACGACCCGGAATTTCCACCGTCGGGATCGTTATGGCGCCTAACTCTTAGAATGCTAAGCAAGCCAAGAGATACAGTTCCAACACATTAATCATTAACCAAAACAAAAATTTTCAATAATTAAAACTAAACAAATATGAAGTGCAGAAATTTTATAACAGTTTAAATGCTCTAGTACAAGACTACCCAAAAGATCTGGTGTCAGAATCCACAAACGTCTAAGAATTTCTACAGACACTGGTTTCAAGGAAAATACATCTGGTTTTTGGAATGAAAGAAAACAAGAATCTAAAATAGAGGGAAGGGGACTCCAGGGTCTGCGAACGCCGGCAGATCTACCTTGGGTCTCCTGTGGACTGAAGGCAGCAACCCAAACTCTGATCAGTGTGGTCCAGTACCGGGATGTGCATAAAAAGTGTAGAGTGAAGTATCAGTACAACCAACCCCATGTACTGGTAAGTGCCGAGCCTAACCTCGGCGAAGTAGTGACGAGGCTAGGACACGACAAATAACATAACCTGTGCAGTTAAACAATATGCTAACAGAATAACAATTAATAAAAGCTAAGCAGAAATTAACAGGAAGGGGGCAACATGCTATGGGGTACCAAAATAAAGAATCATAGCAGTAGAGGAATTTAAACAGCTAGTACACTTTGAACCGGTAATAACAAGTAAACACAGCAAACGGGAAATGCATGACATCACCCTTCATGCTTTTACTCTCAACCTCACCAGGTAATCAATAATAGAAACGTGCACGACATTACCCTTCGTGCTTTACCACTCAACCTCACCAGTTAATCAATAATAGAAACGTGGACGGCATCACCCTTCGTGCTTTACCACTCAGCCTCACCATATGAATAATAGAAATGTGCACGGCATCACCCTTCGTGCTTTATTACTCTTCCTCACCACATAAGAAACAACAGAAACAGTAACAACCAGGCAAGGGCATCACAATTAAACAACTTTGTTTCATCACTTAACTTCACAACATAAATCTCAACTTGAGCCAATACTCAACCAATATCCAAAAACTAGGAAAAATATAATAAGACTTGTTTAACATGAGTAATAACCAGTTTAAGCAAGAACAATAAGTATAAAGAAACACAACAGTCACAAGTATAAGACTCACTCGCATGCTATGACCCGACAACAACGTATAGATACTCATCACCTCACTTATACGTCGTACTTAACAACTAAATACGTAACAAATAAGGCAACAATACCTAATCCCTCAAGCTAAGGTTAGATACAACACTTACCTCGATTCCACGGCCAAACTCAAGCCTCAAATACCGCTTTTCCCTTGGTTTCCACTTTCAATCTGCTTGTATCTATTCATAATTAACTAATTAACATCAATTAACGCTAAAGAAACCAATTCCAATGCATAATTATAGATTTTCTAACATTTTCCCCAAAAAGTCAAAAATCGACCCCGAGCCCGCTTGGTCAAAACTCGAAGTTCGTACCAAAACCCGATTACCATTCACCCCGAGCTCAGATATACAATTGATTTTGGAATCCGACCTCAATTTGAGGTCTAAATCCCCAAATTTCGAAATTCCTAAATTCTACCCAAAACACCCAATTCCCCCATTAAAAACCCTAGATTTTGTGATAAAATCTTGTAAAAAGATTAAATGGATTTAAAGAAATAAGTTATGAATGATTTACCTATGATTTGGGGAAGAAATGATCTTTGAAAAATCGTCTCTTGAAGCTTAGGGTTTGTAAATTTGAGAAATGAATCAAAAATCCCGTCTAAAACTCGTTTTGAACAGTTGCAGGTATCGCATTTGCGATCACAGGTTCGCAAATGCGAACTTGCAAATGCAGACTTTACTTCGCAAATGCGAAGCTTGGCCTGGCCTGCTGTCATCGTAAATGCGAACAAGTGTTCGCAAATGCGGCCTCTGTTCCAATCGCAATTGCGACAATGAGCTTCACAAATGCGAATATCCCCTCCCAGCCCTACTGATCGCAAATGCGAAGATTCTTCGCAAATACGATGCTCGCATTTGCGAGCCAGACTTCGTAATTGCGAAGTCTGCAGACCTGAACATACCATCAATTTTCGTAAGTTTCAAAACACTCTGTAGCCTATCCAAAACTCACACGAGCCCTCGGGGCTCCAAACCAAACATGCACACAAGTCTTAAAACATCATACGAACTTGCTCATGGGATCAAATCGCCAAAATAACACCTAGAACTATGAATTCAACACCAAAACGCATAAAAATTTTAAGATAGTTTCAAACTTTCTATTTTCCCAAATAAAGGTCCGAATCACGTCAAATCACTTCCGTTTTTCACCAAATTTCATAGATAAGGTTTAAATATTATAACGGACTTGTACCGGGCTCCGGAACCAAACTACGGGCCCATTACCAACAAGTTCAAATGTTATTCGATTTCAAAAAAACTATTATATTTCCAGTTTAACAATTTTCTTCAAAAATTCATTTCTCGGGCTAGGGACCTCGGAATTCGATTCCGAGTATACGCCCACATCCCATATTTTACTACGAACCCTCGGGGACCGTCGGAACACGTGTCAGGGTCCATTTACCCAAAATGTTGACCGAAGTCAACTAAAATCATCTTTTAAGCCAAAACTCATCTTTTCTTAAGTTTTTCACATAAGGGCTTTCCGGATACGCGCCCGGACTGTGCATGCAAATCGAGGAGAGATAAAATTATGTTTTCTAGGCCTCGGAATACGGATTCGAATTCTAAAACAAAAGATGACCCTTTGGGTCATCATATTCTCCACCTCTAAAATAACCGTTCGTCCTCGAACGACATAGAAAAATACCCGAGTCGGTGAAAAGATGGGGATATCTGCTACTCATATCGGACTCGGACTCCCAGGTAGCTGCCTCAATAGGCTGACCTCTCGACTGCACACAAACTAAAGGGTAACTCTTTGATCTCAACTGTCGAACCTGCCGGTCTAGAATAGCCACCGGCTCCTCCTCGTAGGTCAAATCCTTGTCCAACTGGACAGTGCTGAAGTCTAACACGTGGGATGGATCGCCGTGATACTTCCGAAGCATGGACACATGAAACACTGGATGCACAGCTGATAAACCCGGCGGCAACGCAAGTCTGTAAGCCCTCTCTCCCACTCGATCAAGGATCTCAAAAGGCCCGATGAACCTAGGGCTTAGCTTGCCCTTCTTCCCAAATCTCATCACGCCTTTCATGGGCGACACTCGAAGCAACACTCGCTCTCCGACCATGAATTCCACATCATGAACCTTATGGTCGGCATAACTCTTTTGCCTGGACTGAGCTGCACGAAGCGTATCCTGAATAATCTTAACCTTATCCAAGGCATCCTGTACTAAATCTGTACCCAACAACCGAGCCTCTCTCGGCTCAAACCACCCAACTAGCGATCGACACCGTCTACCATATAATGCCTCATAAGGAGCCATCTGGATGCTCGACTGATAGCTATTGTTGTAGGTAAACTCCGCTAATGGCAAGAACTGATCCCAAGAACCTCCAAAGTTAATAACACAGGTGCAGAGCATATCCTCCAAACTCTGAATAGTACGCTCGGACTGTCCGCCGGTCTGAGGATGAAATGCTGTGCTCAACTTGACCTGCGTACCAAACTCACGCTGTACTGCCCTCCAGAAATGCGAGCTAAACTGCGTACTTCTGTTAGAAATGATAGACACGGGCACACCATGAAACGAACGATCTCCCGGATATAGATCTCAGCTAACCTCTCTGAAGAATAGGAGACTGCCACATGAATGAAATGCGCTGACTTGGTCAACCTATCAACAATAACCTATATCACGTTGAACTTCCTCTGAGTCCATAGGAGTCCAACAACGAAGTCCATAGTGATACACTCCCACTTCCACTCAGGAATCTCAATTTTCTGAATCATACCACCAGGTCTCTGATGCTCGTACTTTACCTGCTGACAATTCAAACACCGAGCTACATACGAAACAATATCCTTATTCATCCTCCTCCACAAATAATGCTGCCGCAAGTCCGGATACATCTTAGCGGCGCCCGGATGAATAGAATACCAGGAACTATGGGCCTTCTCTAGAATCAACTCACGAAGTCCATCCACGTTAGGCACACAAACTCGACCCTGCATCCTCAAAACTCCGTCATCTCTAACTGTAACCTGCTTGGCACCTCCGTGCCGCACTATGTCTCTAAGGACAAGCAAATGAGGATCATCATACTGCCACTCCCTGATACGCTCAAACAAGGAAGACCGAGCGACTATACAAGCTAGAACACGACTGGGCTCAGAAACATCCAACCTCACAAATTGATTGGCCAAAGCCTGAATATCCAAAGCAAGCGTTCTCTCACCGACTGGAATATATGCAAGGCTACCCATACTAGCCGACTTCCTACTCAAAGCACCGGTCACCACATTGGCCTTCCCAAGATGATACAAGATGGTGATATCATAGTCTTTCAATAGCTCCAAGCAACTTCTCTGCCTCAAATTGAGCTCCTTTTGCTTGAACAAATATTGCAAACTCTTATGATCTGTGAAGACCTCACACGACACGCCATATAAATAATGCCTCCAAATTTTCAGCGCGTGAACAATGGCTGCTAGCTCCAAGTCATGAACTGGATAATTCTTCTCGTGAATCTTTAACTGCCGCGAGGAATATTCGATAACCTTGCCATTCTACATCAACACCGTACCAAGTCCAATACGAGATGTGTCACAATATACTGTATATGACCCTGAACCTATGGGCAACACCAACACTGGCGCCGAAGTCAAAGCTGTCTTGAGCTTCTGAAAGCTCGCCTCACACTCATCCGAGCACCTGAACGGGACACCCTTCTGGGTCAACCTGGTCATCGGGGCTGCTATGGATGAAAACCCCTCCACAAACCGACGGTAATAACCCGCCAAACCCAAGAAACTCTGGATCTTTATAGCTGATGTGGGTCTAGCGAGTCCTTGACTGCCTCAATCTTCTTAGGATCCACCTGAATACCCTCTGCTGATACAATATGACCCAAGAAAGCCACTGAACTCAACCAAAACTCAAATTTCAAAAACTTAGCATATAACTGGCTGTCTCTCAGAGTCTGAAGAACAATCCGAAGATGTTGCTCGTGCTCCTCTCGGCTGCGGGAGTAGATCAAGATATCATCAATGAAAACAATCACAAAGGAATCCAGATAGGGCTTGAACACCCGGTTTATAAAATCCATAAATGTTGCTGGGGCGTTTGTCAACCCAAATGACATCACTAGGAACTCATAATGCCAGTACTGAGTGCGAAAAGCTGTCTTAGGGACATCGAATGCCCTAATCCTCAACTGATGGTAGCCAGATCTCAAATCAATCTTCGAAAATACCTTGGCACCCTGAAGCTGATCAAACAAATCATCAATCCTCGGCAATGGATACTTGTTCTTGATGGTGACTTTGTTCAACTATCGATAATCTATACACATCCTCATCGATCCATCCTTCTTCTTTACAAACAACACCGGCGCACCCTAAGGCAAGACACTGGGCCTAATGAAGCCCTTATCAAGCAAGTCTTGCAACTGTTCTTTCAATTCTTTCAACTTTGGCGGGGCCATACGATATGGCAGAATAGAAATGGGCTGAGTGCCCGAAGCCAGATCAATGCAAAAGTTAATATCCCTGTCGGGTGGCATCCCCGGCATGTCTGCAGGAAATACCTCTGGAAACTCCCGAACAACTGGCACAGAATCCATAGAAGGAACCTCAGAACTAGAATCACGAACATAAGCCAAATAAGCCAAACACCCCTTCTCGACCATACGCCGATCCTTTATATAAGAAATAACCTTGTTGATAGAATGACCAGGAGTCCATCTCCACTCCAATCGAGGCAACCCCGGCAAATCTAAGGTCACAGTCTTGGCATGACAGTCCAATATAGCATGATAAGATGACAACCAATCCATCCCCAAAATAACATCGAAATCAACCATATCGAGAAGCAGGAGATCTACACTAGTCTCAAGACCCCCAATAACAACCACACATGAGCGATAGACACGATCTACAACAATAGAATCCCCTACTGGCATGGACAAATACACAAGAGCACTCAAAGAATCACAAGGCACAACCAAATATGGAGCAAAATAGGATGACACATAGGAGTATGTAGACCCTGGATCAAATAGAACCGAAGCATCTCTACTGCAAACTGAAACCGTACCTGTGATAATTGCATCGGAGGACTCAGCCTCAGGCCTAGCTGGAATAACATAACATCGGGATGGGCCCTACCACTCTGAACTACATCCCTGGGACGACCTCTTGCTGGCTGGCCTCCACCTCTAGCGGCTGACCTCCACCTCTAACACCTTGGCCTCTACCTCTAGCTGCCTGACCCCTACCTCTAGCTAGCTGAGGGGCGGTGGAACACCCAGTGCCGAAACCATGGCACGAGAACCCTGGTGCTGAGAACTACTCGATGCTCGAGGGCGAAATCTAGCAATATACCTCGGATCGCCACAAGTATAACAAGACCTCGGCTGCTGAGACTGCTGACCCTGAAACTGACCCTGACGGCCTGAGTAACCACCTTGAAAACTCTAGAGCGGAGGTGCACTAATAGGAGCTGGTGATGCACTGTAGGGTAACTGATCAGAATACTGCATATGAGGGCCACGACCACCTAGAGCAGCGTGAGAAGCCTGAAGTGCTGAATGAAATGGCTTGGGAGGATGGCCCCTACCAAAAGAATCCCTGCCTCCAAACGAGGCACCACTGAACCTACCAGAATGACGAGGCCTCTTATCCAACCCCTGACAACTCCCTTGAGCTAGAACCATCTCGACTCGCTTGGCTACATTGGCCGTATCCTGAAAAGAAATCTCGCTCCCTGACTCCTTAGCCATCTGCAATCTGATAGGCTGAGCGAGTCCCTCAATAAACCTCCTCACCCTCTCCCTCTCGGTGGGGAGTATAAGAAGAGCATGACGAGCCAAATCAATAAACCTAGTCTCGTACTAGGTGACTGTCATAGAACCCTGTTGAAGATGCTCGAACAGCCTGCGGTATTCATCTATCTGAGTGACGGGAAGGAATTTCTCGAGAAATAGCTGAGAGAACTGGTCCCATGTTAAAGCAAGCGACCCAGCTGGTCTGGCCAAACAAAAATCCCTCCATCATTTCTTGGCGCAAGCTGACACACGAAATGCAGCAAAGTTGACCCCATTGGTCTCCACTATCCCCATGTTCCATAGAACCTCGTGACAACTGTCCAAATAATCCTGGGGATCCTCTGAAGATGTACCGCCATAGGTAGAGTGAAGATCTTGGTGAACCTGTCCAATCTCCACAAGGCATCAGAAGACACAACTGATCCATCACCGGTCTGTGCTACAACACCCGGCGGAACTACCCCAACTGGCTGAGCTGTTGGAGTCTGAAACTGGGGAGCCATCTGCTCCGGAGTGTGAGTAGTAGAAGTTTGTGCTACTCCCCCAGCCCGAGAGACAGCTGGTGCTATAGGAAGTATGCCAGCCCGAGTAACACTCTCCATAAAGGCCCACCAGACGGACCAAAGAGTCCTGAAGTACCAGGGTAGCGATGAACCTTTCCGGAACCTGATCTGGCCCTGCTGGAACGGTCTGGGCCGGAACCTCATCATCAAACTCTACCAGAGGCTCCGCCGTTGGTGCTGTTGCTCGAGCTCTGGGCTGAGCCCTGCCCCGGCCTCGGTCTCTAGCACGGCCTCAGCCTCGTCCTTTGCCTCTCGTAGGAGCTGCCACTGGGGGCTCGGGCTACTGATCAGCTGATGAAGCGGTACATGTTCTCTCCATCTGCGAAAGAACAGAGTAGAAGTTCAATTAGCATTGAGAAATCAAATCGTACGATAAAGAAGAATAGATGTGAAGCTATTCCTAAACTCTGTAGCCTCTGGGGATAAGCACAGACGTCTCCGTACCGATCCCTTAGACTCTACATAGCTTGTTCGTGAATTGTGAGACCTAGGCAACCTAGTGCTCTTATACCAACTTGTCACGACCCAGAATTCCTACCGTCGGGATCGTGATGGTGCCTAACTCTTAGAATGCTAGGAAAGCCAACAGATACAGTTCCAACACATTAATAATCAACCAAAAAAGAAATTTTCAGTAATTAAAACTAAACAGATATAAAGTGCGGAAATTTTATAACAGTTTAAATGCTCTAGTACAAGACGATCTGGTGTCACAATCCACGAATGTCTAAGAATTTCTACAAATACTAGTTTCAAGGAAAATACATCTGTTTTTCGGAATGAAAGAAAATAGGAATCTAAAATAGAGGGAAGGAGACTCCAGGGTCTGCGAACGCCGGCAGATCTACCTTGGGTCTCCTGTGGACTGAAGGCAGCAACCCAAACTTTGATCTGAGTGGTCCAGTACCGGGATCTGCGCAGAAAGTGCAGAGTGCAGTATTAGTACAACCAACCCCATGTACTGGTAAGTGCCGAGCCTAACCTTGGCGAAGTAGTGACGGGGCTAAAACACGCAAATAACATAACTTGTGCAGTTAAAATATATGCTAACAGAATACCAATTAATAGAAGCTAAGCAGAAATTAACAGGAAGGGGGCAACATGCAATGGGGTACCAAAGTAAATAATCACAGCAGCAGAGGAATTTAAGCAGCTAGTACACTTTGAACCGGTAATAACAAGTAAACACAACAAACGGAAAATTCACGACATTAGCTTTCGTGCTTTTACTCTCAACCTCACCAGGTAATCAATAATCGAAACGTGTATGGCATCACCCTTCACGCTTTACCACTCAACCTTACCAGATAATCAATAATAGAAACGTGCACGGCATCACCCTTCGTGCTTTACCACTCAGCCTCACCATATGAATAATAGAAATGTGCACGGCATCACCCTTCGTGCTTTATCACTCTTCCTCACCACATAAGAAACAACAGAAATAGTAACAATCCGGCAAGGGTATCACAATTAAACAACTTCGTTTCATCACTTAACTTCACAACATAAATCTCAACTTGAGCCAATACTCAATTAATATCCAAAAACCAGGAAAAACGTAAAAAGACTTGTTTAACAGGAGTAATAACCAGTTTAAGTAGAAACAGTACGTATAAAGAAACACAACGGTCACAAGTATAAGACTCACTCGCATGCTATGACCCGAGACAACAACGTATAGATACTCGTCACCTCACCTATGCGTCGTACTTAACAACTGAACACGTAGCAATAATGGCAACAATACCTAATCCCTCAAGCTAAGGTTAGCCACAACACTTACCTCGATTCCACGGCCAAACTCAAGCCTCAAATACCACTTTTCCCTTGGTTTCCACTTCCAATCCGCTCGTATCTATTTGTAATTAACTTATTAACATCAATTAACGCTAAAGAAACCAATTCCAATGCATAATTATATATTTCCCAAAATTTTCACCAAAAAGTCAAAAATCGACCCCGAGCCCGCTTGGTCAAAACTCAAAGTTCGGACCAAAACCCAATTACCCATTCACCCCCGAGCCCGGATATACAATTGGTTTTGGAATCCGACCTCAATTTTAGGTCTAAATCCCGAAATTTCGAAATTCCTAAATTCTACCCAAAACACTCAATTCCCCCATGAAAAACCCTAGATTTTGTGATGAAATCTTGTAAAAATATGAAATGAATTGAAAGAAATAAGTTAGGAATCATTTATCTATGATTTGGGGAAGAAATGATCTTTGGAAAATCGTCTCTTGAAGCTTAGGGTTTGAAAATTTGAGAAATGGATCAAAAATCCCGTCCAAAACTCGTTTTGAACAGTTGCAGGTATCGCATTTGCCATCACAGGTTCGCAAAAGCGAACTCACAAATGTGGACTTTACTTTGCAAATACAAAGCTTGGCCTGGCTTCCTGGCATTGTAAATGCGAACAAGTGTTCGCAAATGCGGCCTCTGTTCCAATCGCAATTGCGACAATGAGCTTCGCGAATGCGAAGGTCCTCTCCCAGCCCTACTGATCGCAAATGCGAAGATTCTTCGCAAATGCGGTGCTTGCATTTGCGAAGTCTGCAGACCTGAACATGCCATCAATTTTCTTAAGTTTCAAAACACTCCGTAGCCTATCCAAAACTCACCCGAGCCCTCGGGGCTCCAAACCAAACATGCACACAAGTCTTATAACATCATACGAACTTGCTCATGCGTTCAAATCGCCAAAATAACACTTAGAACTATGAATTCAACACCAAAACGCATGAAATTTTCAAGATAGTTTCAAACTTTCTATTTTCTCAACCAAAGGTCCGAATCACGTCAAATCACTTCCGTTTTTCACCAAATTTCACAGATAAGATTTAAATATTATAAGGGACCTGTACCATGCTCCGAAACCAAAATACGGGCCCGATACCAATAAGTTCAAACGTTATTCAATTTCAAAAAAACTATTATATTTCTAGTTTAACAATTTTCTTCAAAAATTCATCTCCGGGACCGTCGCAATACGGGTCCGGATACGTTTACCCAAAATGTTGACCGAAGTCAACTAAAATCATCTTTTTAAGCCAAAACTCATCTTTTCTTAAGTTTTTCACATAAGAGCTTTCCAGATACGTGCCCAGACTGCGCACGTAAATCAAGGAGAGATAAAACGAGATTTTTAAGGCCTCGGAACACGGGTTCGAATTCTAAGACAAAAGATGACCCTTTGGGTCATCACAACCTTTTAGCATAGTATCCTTGTAGTTATAGAATGAATCATTTAAGTATCTCTTATTCCCAAAATATGTCAAAAAGCTGATATTCAAACATAAATTATCTCCGATTATAGTCAACAAACGTAAGAACATAAGAATTCAAGATACATTGGTGCTACTGGGCCTCAAATATTGTGTCCGAAACCAAAATGTGATTATTTAATAATTAAATCTTGTATAGTTATGAAAACTAATTATTAAATTTTAGTATAGTAAAAATAAGTCAATAACAAACAAACAAACATATTAAATAATAAGACTAACATATTAAATAATAAACTAACATATTAAATAACAATAAAACTAACATATTAAATAATAAAACTAAAGTATTAAATAATAAAACTAACATATACAATAATAAACTAACATATTAAATAATCAAACTAACATATACAATAATAAGCTAACATATTAAATAATAAAAGCAACATATACAATAATAAGCTAACATATAAAATAACAGACCTGTTGAGTGAAAAATCGAAAAAAATTTCTCATCATGAACATAAGAATTCAGGATACATTGGTGCTACTGGGCCTCAAATATTGTGTCCGGAACCAAAATGTGAATATTTAATAATCAAATTATATGTAATAAAAAATAGGTGAATAACTAACAAACATATAAAATAATAAAACTAACATATTAAACTAACGTATAAAATATAAAATTATAATATTGAAAATGTATCAACCTGATTAACAATATAGTAAAAATATCGAACAAAATTTAACATTCAAGGTATTGCAATATATTTAAGCAGTGGAAAAGAAGAATAATGCAATTAATTTTGTTCAATATACAGTAGTAGTCATGGAGGTTCCGCCTTTGCATTCGGGACCTGCCTCCCTAGAGCTACTACAACTACATGCCGAACATATGTCTTCCTACATATGGGAGGGGGAGTTATTGGCCCAGACATTACGTTCTAGGGGAATAGACGATGTCTTGGACTTTCTTACGGAACGCCAGCTCCATCCCCGTGTAGTCAGACTCCTGCAGGATACGGGTTTTTATAGGACCATTGAGATCGGCCGGCTGCAGCTGGATTGGTTGTTGCTCACGGCTTTGATAGAGCGGTGGCGACCAGAGACGCACACATTCCATTTTCCCATTGGCGAGGCCACTATCACGCTGCAGGACGTGGAGGTCCTTTATGGGCTTCCGGTTGATGGACTTGTTGTTGCTTTACCGCGAGGCATGAGAGATTATACGGGAGCTCAGTACCCGGAGACTTTGCAGCGGCTCACCAGTTTCCGGCCAGAGGATGAGGGTGTATTGGTTGGGGCTAGTCGTATTTCGTGACGCCATCCGACAGTATTGGACGGCATGCANTACTTCAATCCGAAGTTCTTAGTTACTTCGACTGGATGAATCCTAGCGAGGGAATAATTAAGTCATAACTCATTGGTTGATTGTATCATTAACCATTTCTTTTTTTTGGTACGAGGAACTTATCATGAATCCACTGATTTCTGCCGCTTCCGTTATTGCTGCTGGATTGGCCGTAGGGCTTGCTTCTATTGGACCTGGAGTTGGTCAAGGGACTGCTGCGGGTCAAGCTGTAGAGGGTATCGCGAGACAGCCTGAGGCAGAGGGAAAAATACGAGGTACGCTATTGCTTAGTCTAGCTTTTATGGAAGCTTTAACAATTTATTTATCGCAGCATTGCGCGACTTATCATTGGGAATCCCGTTCATCGCGCCGGCGGTCGATTCGTTCCATACGCCGTGAGGCGCTGGTATGTTGTTTGGTAACATTACCGTTTAATGAATACTTAGTTATAACGTTAACATTACCGTTTCGCAATTAATATTTTACATGTTGTGCAGGTTATTGGACTACATATGTTCCACCAGTTGGGACTGCAGATGCAGCAGTATGCCGGCGAAGGAGCGACCGCTTTGCATGACTATGGCCGGCAGGTTACAAATCTGGCTGCCCGGGCATTATAGCGATCCCGAGATAGTGAGTGCTTAGCACATGAGGCTGATTATATGGCGCCAGAGCAGTACCATCATGGGCCAGCAGTGCAGCCTGAACATGGTCGACGTGGCAATGGTGTGCCACGAGGCGGGGGTGTCCGTACAAGGTAGGGGTATCCCGACGNATTCCTATTTTTACGTGATAGTTCATTTGAACGCCCTACAGCGACGCTCTATAGCTAGTCTGCCCGATTTATGCGTCAACGGGGCGACTTATGTGGGAGCTCTTTCCGTCCCGTTGATATGTCTCGATATTGTCGAGCATCATGCCACCGAGCGAGTCCTTTGCCAGTTTGGTCGGCCACAGCATGAACCTCCACCGCCCGCTTGGGTTAGGACTCATTACCAGCGGGATGATCGTTCGAAGGTTGACCAGGCATATGAGGCATGGCTAGAGGCGCAGATCGAGAGTTGGGACCAGCGGCGTGACCTGATTCCACCACCCCCTCCAGCCCATCTTATGGATGGTGAGAATGTATATATCAGTTGGTATCGCAGCATTGCGCGACTTATCATTGGGAATCCCGTTCATCGCGCCGGCGGTCGATTCGTTCCATACGCCGTGAGGCGCTGGTATGTTGTTTGGTAACATTACCGTTTAATGAATACTTAGTTATAACGTTAACATTACCGTTTCGCAATTAATATTTTACATGTTGTGCAGGTTATTGGACTACATATGTTCCACCAGTTGGGACTGCAGATGCAGCAGTATGCCGGCGAAGGAGCGACCGCTTTGCATGACTATGGCCGGCAGGTTACAAATCTGGCTGCCCGGGCATTATAGCGATCCCGAGATAGTGAGTGCTTAGCACATGAGGCTGATTATATGGCGCCAGAGCAGTACCATCATGGGCCAGCAGTGCAGCCTGAACATGGTCGACGTGGCAATGGTGTGCCACGAGGCGGGGGTGTCCTACAAGGTAGGGGTATCCCACGAGGTCGTGGGGGTCGGCAAGGAGGTGGTCCCCAGCAAGGGGGCGTTGAGGAACCTATTGAGGATGTTGGAGTTGATCAGCCGGGTGACCACCCTGATCTTAGCGATATCCCGTCATTTAGCTTGGGGCTTACTCCAGGGACTTCGCAAGTGACCCCGTCAGCTCCATTGTCGATTGCGGGCACGGCCTTTACCTCACGTGACTGGGATGCATTGTTTGCTGACCATCCAGAGGCATCGACGATTGCTAATGCTCGTTCGGTACGAGATGTGGATAGTGCGCGCCGACTTAGCTATGGCTCATCACCGAGGGATGCTGAGAATCTTCCACAGGATTTGGTTAGTTTGTATCACTATTACTTAATTTTTGTGTTTATCTCATTGATTAGTCATAAATATCTAAAGCATATTTTTATTTGAAGCCATCATCCTCGCACGTCGCGAAGGCGACTAGGTGCGACACTCACATGCCTGAGACGGATGAGTGTATTAAGGAGCGCGCTGCGAACATGGTAAGACATTTTATTATTTTTATGCAATCAACCCCTACATTACTATTACATATTTCATATACTAAATTATGTCATTATTCTATAGGTTACTGCTGCACCGACGACCCCTTCTACCGAGCCTGCCAATCTTAATGACGATCATGCTGCATCTCATCCTCCGATAAAGAGGCGTCGTGATGAGGATGATCCTGATAGTGTAGCCGGGCGGGATGGGATGTGCCTCAGGACAACAGATGCATTAAAACATACAGGATGTGGGACACATTGATTTTTTTGTATTTTGTGTACATATGACATTCAGTAAATAATAAAAACTATTTTTATTGTTTATAGTATATGTGCATTATGTTTTCATATCTCCGGTTCTTCGTTATTTTAATACTACAACACAAACACAAACATAGCAACTTAACATAATTTAAATTCAGTACAACTAATGAAAATACAAGACATAGAAAATATAAAGATAAAATACTACACTCAACACATACATGTCATTGTTTAGTCACTACCGCCTAGTATTCTCTGCTCCAACCACTTAAATTTATCTTCCAACTTATTTTTTTTCTTCTTCCGCCTCTTTTAGTTTCTCCTCCAATTCCGCAATTCTCGTTTCATTTCAGACTCACGGCATCGGTATTCACAGTTCATAAATATACTGCAAAGATTCTTTGTAGCATTCCTGCTCAATGGGTTCATCATACCATTCCTCAAAATTGCAATAATTTCTGTCATTGCCTCCAAACCTGTTTACACACATCCTGTATCTGCGCCCAACATGACCATCGGACCAACATGAGTTCATCATACAACGTTTGCCACAATAGCACATTGGTTGGTCATTGCATCAAGACATTTGTTAATGAAAAAAAAACCCTGCTTTTATGAAAAGTGTTGCTATTTGTTTTGGTTAAGTGTAGATACAAACTAAAATGCAGTAGTTATTTATAGGCAAGGCAACACACATAACGTAGTATTTAACCGCACTATGCTTCGCGTGTTAAAGATTCTTTCGGGTACAATACAGCTTTTCCTGGCGAGCAGCTTTTGCAGAGCGACAACTTTATCAGTTTGACAAGATAATACACATAACGTGGTATGTAACCGCGCTATGCTTCGCATGCTAGTGATTCTTTACGGTACAATACAACTTTTCTAGAAGACAACTTTTGCAAAATGGCAGCTTTATCAGGTTTACAAGATAATACACATAACGTGGTATTAACCACGCCATGCTTCGCATGATAATGATTCTTTATAGTACAATACAGCTTTTCCAGAACGGCAACTTTTCAAGAAGCTGAAGACAGTGACAATGAAATAGTGCCAGACAGTGACGATAATGGCGAATGATAATTTTTTTTGTTTAAATGGTTTTATGTTAGATTGTTGTACTTAGGTATTAATGTTAAATATAAAAAAGATATAACAACAATGGAAATATAATTTTCTTTCATACATTCTGCAAGATAAACAAGTACATACACTTATTACAAACACATTACGGAAACAAAACATTACGTGTATCCTTGATAGTTGGATACATTAGATGAACTTCCAGCAAGAGCTGGATTATCACCGCCACCCAAATCAGCTGATGGATATAAACGATGGTCGTGTCCTGTTTGCGAGCATATGCCACATTTACGCGCATAAACGGTATCACCAACATCCATTTGGTTTCGTATACGCGTTCTTTTTTGCACGTGTAGCTTACGAAAATAATCCTTGTTACACACCATTTTAAATGATTCGGCGGCCAATAATGCTCAGCATCCACTGGCTGTAACTGCCCACTACATGTGTATAAGTATGCAGCAACACTGTATTGCCTATCAACATAGTTGGTTGGCCCTAAACCTATATGTTAAAAGCACTTGATGGCATGTGAGCACGGCATGTGGTAGATGGACCATTTCCCACAAGAACACAACATGCTGGCTTCATTTACGGTGTGTATATTATTCCCTCGATTTTGATGGATAGAGGTGCGAACTTGAAAAATATATCCCTCGTTGCAATAATGTAACATGAATGCCAATATGCTCGCCTCCTGTATTTCTCAAATCTTTTCATTGGTATTGGCATAAATTCAATACCCTTGTCCATCAATTCCGATGTACCTCTATTCCTTTCAACATACCTTTCCGCCATCTGTTTGAATGACATCCGCACCATGGCAGTGACAGGCAATCCATGTGCAGACTTCAATAACCCGTTGAAAGACTCTGACACATTTGTAGTCAGGGCTCCCCATTCTTTGCCACCATCCGCATGCAATATCCACTTGTGAAGCTCATGTCACATCAACCAATGATAGGCTCTTTCGTCTTCCAACCGGATCGATTCCATGCGCCTCCCGAATTTGCACTCCTAGTGATCAGTTGCAGCCATCCACAATAAATCATGCAACTCCTTGTTGGGATATTTCTTCCGGAAATTCACCACGCCCAAAAACCGAGTGGCACGACCGGCACTCGACCGGGTAGCCCCAGTCAAGCGGACCTGGGTGCCTTTCCTATCCCACGTGCTACCCCGTGTTTTCATTACTCATTAATCAAAGGGAATAGCCATTTATAATTAAAATACCTTTTTACGAATTACATGTAACATACATGATTACTTAGCGTGTTTTACAAGTTATACTGCCCATATACAAAATATAAGTACATAACCCGCGTTTCCTATCTACGAAGCCTCTAAGGATACAAAAGAGTTTTATAACACTTGCCGGTAACAAGGCTCCGACTATACCTTACACAAGTACCAAAAGTAAGACTCCGGGGAGAAAAGCGGCATGAGCCACGCAGGGCCCCGAGAGGAAAGGGGCTCACCAATTCAGCTGACGAGAAGTGAAGGAGTGCTAGTGTCGGTGGACTGGAGTACCTGCTATAGATCCACCTACAATCATAACACGAATGTAGCGCCCCCGGCAAAAGGGACGTCAGTACATTTGAATTGTACCGGTATGTATGAACAAACTTTACCCCAAGTAAACTAAAACAATACACAAGTAACGAACAGTAATAGAATCAACAATCAAATGCACATGAAATGAACAACCAAAGCCAAGCAAGTTTCACAATCTCTCCTTTTCCCCTTTCAACGTTATTTCATCACATCAATGATTTCACAACTTTCACATATGTTCATTTCAATAGTGATTTCGATCACTTTTCCACCGTTATTACCTCGGCCACCCTTATTACCTTGGCCACCCTTATCACCACAACCCACATCTTATTACTTCGTGTTGCGGCGCGCAACCCGATCCCACCGAACAATCATATTTCACACAACAACAACAACAAATCACATTTCACACGACAACAACAACAAATCACAAAGAATTTTCATAACCATCAATACCATTTCCATCATATACAACAGCCCGTATACAATTTAAGTCACAATGATAGTTGCCCATGACAAGTCACATACGATATTACCACAGTTGTTTCAATTGCATCAATCACGATTTCTTTCCATCATTTGCTACAGAGCTTTTACCACATAAACACATTCACACACACACACTTGGTTTGTTGCCGTTTACTTACACCATTATATCGGGAGATTTAACCAACAACGTTCAAGGCATATCAATCACAAGAATTCACAAATAGTCCACATAGGTATCACATACCAAATACACGTACACCAAACAACGTGACTTTACAAAGGTTAAAGTTAGCCATACATACCTGGAATCGAATTTCCCTTTTTACTTCTACTTGGGCTCACCAACAGCCTAGTACCGACAATCTAGTTCACAAGTTAACACATATATCTTAGAATTGAAGCTCACAATTACTACCCGAACTTTATTTAGGTTATCAACCGCCCCTTTTGCAACTCTTTTTACTAGATTTTAGGTATTAAAGAACATGCATGAATGTTTTCAACTTTTATTTTCAAGAATCAATGCATGAGAATCCCCTTTTTGTTTAAATCCGAAAACCAATAAAAAAGGGCTGGGTATTTTACCTGCAAGAACGGAGACGAAGATAATTGCTTGAAATTTCCCGGCCCGGGTGACTTTGAAGAATCAAATTGATGAAGGTAGGACTTCCTCTCTCAAGAACTCTCTCTCCCCTCTCTCTAGTTTGTTCAGAAAATATGTTAAAATGAGGGGTTGGGGTGTTTTATTGAAGAAGGGGTCGGGTTTAAAATTTAGAAAAAATAGGAGCCCCGAGTCAGATATGCGATCGCAAAGAAGAAATGCGCCCCGCAGAATGGACCGCAAAAGTGTTCCAAGAATCTGACCCTTCTGTCTGGGTTTGCAGCAGAAATGCGGTCCGCATACACGTTCTGCGGTCGCATAATGCACCGCATAGCTGTCCTTTGCAAAATTCCAAGATGATTATGCGATGACTATGTGGTCCGCATATCAGTTATGCGATCGCATAGTGGACCGCATCTTGACCTCAAATTGGACTAACACACTGACTCACTTTACGATTGAAATGCGGTCCGCATACTTGATTTGCGACCGCACTCTGAACCGCATAATAGCACTTTTCTGGAACTGGGCACTACGAGCTACTAGGTTTTGAGTACAAATTTTCACGGGGCCTTACATTCTCCCCCGCTTAAAATCATTCGTCCTCAAATGAGGATTTTGAAAATCAGTTGGTTTTGAAAACATGATATGCAGACTCCCAATTTTCACTAACTTTCATATTTTTAGAAAATTTTGCCAGAGTTTCCTTTGTAATTAGACTTATCTACCTGTCAGAGAGCCCCCGAAAAATATTTCCAAGCACTATTACATAATTCCTATTATCCCTACAACTGGTATACAATTCATTACCTCAACACTTGCACATATTCAATCACTTGTTACACTTTGCACATAATTAGTCATTTCAATGAGTCCCATACAATTTAACCACTTCAACATACTATATGCATTTCAACTAATCATTACCAATCTACACTACCATTAGTCGTTCACTTATTACAAATCTTTCATTTACCAAAAAGGGGTTGCACTTGACTCAAATAATCACAGCACATACAATTCTTGCACAACTTGAGGAGTTACAATAGTAAAGCATTTAGGGGAAAATGGGGTATCTTTGCACCAAATTGAACACAACATCAGCTTGCTTAGAGATAGGAGTTCGCACGATCACTACTAGACTTGTTCAAACAGGTGGGGATATTTTTCTTTCATTTCATTTTCCGCTTCCCACGTGGCTTCCTCGACTCGTTGACTTCGCCATAATACTTTAACTGAAGCAATTTCCTTATTTCTCAATTTACGGACTTGGCTATCAAGAATAGCAACCGGAATTTCTTCATATGATAACTCTTTATTAACCTATAAGCCACTTGCCCTATCCTTTGAGCGATCCGATACGGCCCGACATACCTAGGACTCAACTTCCCTTTCTTCCCGAATCGCATGACTCCCTTCATAGGAGATACCCTCAAGAACACCCAATCATCAACTTGAAATTCCAATTCTCTTCGACAAACGTTCGCATAGGATTTCTGGCGACTCTGAGCAGTTTTCATCCTTTCCTGAATGACCTTAACTTTATCCATAGCCTAGTGCACGAGATCTGGCCCTATCAATTCTACTTCACCCACTTCAAACCATCCAATCGGAGACCTACACCTCGTTCCGTACAATGCCTCAAATGGGGCCATCTGAATACTAGCATGAAAGCTGTTATTGTAAGCAAATTCTATAAGTGGCAAGTGATCGTCCCAATTACCTTTGAAATCCAAGACACAAGCCCGCAACATATCTTCAAGCGTCTGAATAGACCGCTCCGCTTGACCATCAGTCTGGGGATGGAAAGCCGTGCTGAGATTCACCTGAGTACCCACACCTTGCTGAAATTTCTTCCAAAAATTAGCTGTGAACTGGGCCCCTCGATCTGAGATAATAGAAAGTGGAGTGCCATGAAGCCTTACTATTTCCTTAATATACAACTGAGCATACTGTTCTGCAGTATCGGTGGACTTGACTAGCAAGAAGTGAGCTGATTTGGTGAGTCGATCCACCATTACCCAAATTGAGTCGAACTTGCGCTGAGTGCGAGGTAACCCTACCACGAAATCCATGTTGATCATCTCCCATTTCCACATTGGTATTTCCATAAGCTGAGTTAGCCCACCGGGCCGCTGATGCTCAGCTTTTACTTGCTGACAATTCGGACACTTAGATACAAAGTCCGCCACACCCCTCTTCATACCGTTCCACCAATAAATTTCCTTGAGATCATGATACATTTTCGTAGAACCTGGTTGCACAGAGTACCTGGAATTATGAGCCTCCGCCATTACCCTTTCCCGAAGATTATCCACATCTGGGACACATAGCTTACCTTGACATCGTAATACACCATCCTCGCCACCGAGTGAAAATGCCGGAGTCTTGTTATTCAAAACTGCCTCCTTCATCTGTGCCAATGCTGAATCAATAAACTGATTTTCCTTGACTTCCGCTACAAGTGACGATTCTGCTCTATCNGTCTAGAAATGGCTTGAAGACCCGATTCATAAGATCCATGAAAGCTGCCGGGGCGTTGGTTTGCCCAAAGGACATGACCAAGAATTCAAAGTGACCATAGCGAGTTCTGAAAGCGGTCTTAGGAATATCCTGCTCTCTGATCTTCAATTGGTGATACCCGGACCGTAGATCAATTTTGGAGAAGAACCTTGCACCTTGCAATTGGTCGAACAAATCATCTATCTGAGGCAAAGGATATTTATTCTTGATGGTGACTTTGTTGAGCTGCCGATAATCAATACACATCCGGAGCGACCCATCCTTCTTTCTGACAAAGAACCGGAGCGCCCCACGGCGACACACTCGGCCGAATGAACCCCTTTTCTAATAAATCCTCCAGCTGCTCCTTTAACTCCCTTAACTCCGCTGGAGCCATTCTGTATGGTGGAATAGATATTGACTGCATATCTGGCAATACATCAATCCCGAAATCAATCTCCCTATCTGGCAGAATCCCTGGAAGCTCATCCGGAAACACTTCAAGAAACTCATTCACGACTGGCACGAACTCAGGGACAAACACTTCTGAAGTGGTGTCCGCCACCCGCACCAAATGATAGATACACCCCTTCTTAATCATCTTCAAAGACTTAGGGTAAGAAATAAACCTACCCTTCGGCACCACACCATTCCCTTCCACTAAATAACCGGCTCATTAGGGAACTCGAGTCTCATGACTCTCGTTCGGCAGTCAAGTTTAGCAAAGCACGAATAAAGCCAGTCCATCCCCATAATCACATCAAAATCCACCATTTCAAGCTCGATAAAATAGGCCGTGGTAACGCGACCATATACCGCGACAACACAATTCCTATAAACTCGCGCGACCGTAATAGAAAAACCAACCGGAGTCGATACGGAGAACGGCTCATGAAGCTGTTTGGGTTCTATCCCAAAGCTTGAAGCAATGAATGGGGTGACATAAGACAAAGAGGACCCCGGATCAATAAAAGCATAACAATCAATGGCCTGAACAGACAAGATACCTGTAACCACATCTGGAGAAGCCTCTGCACTCTGGCGACCACTCAAAGCATAAAGCCGGCTGGGTCCACCTCTACCACGAGCTCCACCCCTAACTGCACCACGCCATGCTGGAGCTGGAGGACGCACAAATGATGTGGCGGCTGAAGAACCGGATGACTGAGCAAATCCCCTACCCATGCCCTGACTGGGCACACGATAGTCCCGCTGGATATGACCTCTCACCCCGCATCTAAAACACACCGGGATATCCAAATAACAAGTCTCGGAATAGAACCTCCCACACTTGGGGCATGGAGCCCTCCCCTGCTGCTGTGATCTCCCTCCTGGACGACCGGACTGATGGGGTCTCCTACTGTCTGAACCTGGTCTCAAATGACTGCTCTGCTGATAACTGTGCACAGATGGCGGTGCACTCACTGAAGACTGAGCATATGACTGGGACGGCCCTGATGGCCCTTTCCCCTGAACTGGTCTCCTTGAGTGACCTACTGATCGGGCCCTGCTGCTACTCTCCCTTTCTGCCCGTATCTTCAACTCTCTAGCCTCTGTGGCCTGAGCGAATCCCACAATCTTTCCATAATTCATATCTGAGTGTAAGGCCGCTGTAGCAGCCTCATTCACCACCAAAGGACTAAGGCCCTGAACGAATCGCCGAACTCGAGCATCCATGGTCGACACTAATTGAGGAGCATACTTGGACAATCTCACAAACTCCATGTGGTACTCCCAAACACTCATACTGCCCTGCTTTAGGACCTCAAACTCAGTGGCACGGGCTGCCATTGTCTCGGCAGGCAAGAAGTGGTCCATAAATGCATCTACAAACTCATCCCATCTAGCCGGAGGTCTTCCCTCCCCACGAGAATCCTCCCACATCTCGAACCACGAATACGCTGCTCCCCTCAACCTGTATGAAGCCAACTCAACTCCCTCCGTCTCCGAAGCCTTCATCACTCGAAGGGTCTTATACATCTCATCAAGGAAATCCTGCAGATCGGCCTCTGGGTCTGTGCCAGAAAACTCTCGAGGGGCCAACCGCAAAAACTGGTTAACTCTGGAACTGGCAGAATCTCCCTGTCCGCTGGAGGACACAGCGGCATCATGAGATCTCTAGGCCTGAGCGACCACTAACTGGGTCAACATACGGATGGCTCATCTAAGGTCCCCATCAGAAACCCCGGGACCAGAAGCTGGAACGGCACCAGAATCAGGAATATCGACGGGAGGGATGGTAGCACCCTCTGCCGCAGTAGGAACGGGAACACTTTGGTCTGGGATAGATGGCCCAGGTAGATTCAAGACCGGGGAGTCACTCTCACCCACGGCATCAGGTACATGATTCATAGCCACACTTGGGCTGGCATTGCCCCAAGGCCGAGTCTAGCTCTCTTCTTAGGTGCCATTACTGAAAAATTCAGAACAGAGCACGAGTCAGACATAAATACTTTCACGTTTCACTTCGCCGCACGATATAGAATAACAAAGAAGAGGGTAATTTCCTAAATGTCCATGTAGCCCCCTACTTATAGATGTGGTCGACAACACACCGATAAGAAGGGCTCTACTAGACACGGCTCCGAGACATCCTAGGACTCTTTTAAAACCTTAGGCTCTGATACCAAGTTTGTCACGCCCCAAAACCGAGGGACATGACCGGCGCTCGACCGGGTAGCCCCAGTCAAGCGGACCTGGGTGCCTTTCCTATCCCACGTGCTACCCCGTGTTTTCATTACTCATTAATCAAAGGAAATAGCCATTTATAATTAAAACACCTTTTTACGAATTATACATAACATACATGGTTACTTAGCGTGGTTTACAAGTTATACTGCCCATATACAAAATACATAAGTACATAACCCGCGTTTCCTGTCTACGGAGCCTCTAAGGATACAAAAGAGTTTTATAATATTGCCGGTAACAAGGCTCCGGCTATACCTTACACAAATACCAAAAATAAGACTCCGGGGATAAAAGCGGCATGAGCCACGCAGGGCCCCGAGAGGAAAGGGGCTCACCAATTCAGCTGACGGGAAGTGAAGGAGTGCTACTGTCGGTGGTCTGGAGTACCTACTATAGATCCACCTACAATCATAACATGAATGTAGCGCCCCCGGCAAAAGGGACGTCAGTACATTTGAATTGTACAGGTATGTATGAGCAAACTATACCCCAAGTAAACTCAAACAATACACAAGTAACAAACAGTAATAGAATCAACAATCAAATGCACATGAAAGGAACAACCAAAGCCAAACAAGTTTCACAATCTCTCCTTTTCCCCTTTCAACATTATTTCATCACATCAATGATTTCACAACTTTCTCATATTTTCATTTCAATAGTGATTATGATCACTTTTCCACCCTTATTACCTCGGCTACCCTTATCACCACAACCCACACCTTATTGCTTCGTGTTGCGTCGCGCAACCCGATCCCACCGAACAATCACATTTCACACAACAACAACAACAAATCACATTTCACACGACAACAACAATAAATCACAAAGAATTTTCATAACCATCAATACATTTCCATCATATATAACAACCCGTATACAATTTAAGTCATAATGATAGTTGCCCACGACAAGTCACATACGATATTACCACAGTTGTTTCAATTGCATCAATCACGATTTCTTTCCATCATTTGTTACACAGCTTTTACCACATAAACACATTCACACACACACACTTGGTTTGTTGCCATTTACTTACACAATTATATCGGGAGACTTAACCAACAACGTCTAAGGCATATCAATCACAAGAATTCACAAATAGTCCACATAGGTATCACATACCAAATACTCGTACAGGTTAAAGTTAGCCATACATACCTGGAATCGAATTTCCCTTTTTACTTCTACTTCGGCTCACCAACAGCCTAGTACCGACAATCTAGTTCACAAGTTAACACATATATCTTAGAATTGAAGCTCACAAATACTACTCGAACTTTATTTAGGTTATCAACCGCCCTTTTTGCAAATTTATACTCCTACCCAATTCTTTTTACTAGATTTTAGGTATTAAAGAACATGCATGAATGTTTTCAACTTTTATTTTCAAGAATCAATGCATGAGAATCTCCTTTTTGTTTAAATCCGAAAACCAATGAAAAAGGGCTTGGTATTTTACATGCAAGAACGGAGACGAAGACAAATTCTTGAAATTTCCTGGCCCGGGTGACTTTGAAGAATCAAATTGATGAAGGTAGGACTTCCCCTCTCAAGAACTCTCTCTCCCCTCTCTCTAGTTTGTTCAGAAAATATGTTAAAATGAGGGGTTAGGGTGTTTTATTGAAGAAGGGGCCGGGTTTAAAATTTAGAAAAAATAGGAGCCCCGAGTCAGATGTGCGATCGCAAAGAAGAAATGCGGCCCGCAGAATGGACCGCAAAAGTGTTCCAAGAATCTGACCCTTCTGTCTGGGTTTGCGGCAGAAATGCGGTCCGCATACACGTTCTGCGGTCGTATAATGCACCGCATAACTGTCCTTTGCAAAATTCCAAGATGATTATGCGACGACTATGCGGTCCGCATATCAGTTATGCGATCGCATAATGGACCGCATCTTGACCTCAAATTGGACTAACACACTGACTCATTTTACAATAGAAATGCGGTCCGCATACTTAATTTGCGACCGCACTCTGAACCGCATAATAGCACTTTTCTGGAAAACTTTGATTCTATGATTTTTAAATGCTTAGATCAGTACAAAGGGTCCGAATCGCTCCCCGCGTAGAATTTTACGCATTCCTAACACACGCTCGGAACTGGGCACTACGAGCTACTAGGTTTTGAGTACAAATTTTCACGGGGCCTTACAAAATTGGCCTTCAGGTGCCTCACACAATAACAGTGGTATGCATACAGTTCTTGCCATTCAGGCAAATGCTCTACAGAACTTAATATACCCCCACGCCGATCAGATATTAGACAAATACCTGAACGTTGTTTGACAACGTGCTCCTTCAAGTGGTTCAAAAATAGCGACCACGTCTCTTCGCTTTCATTGGCACAGATGGCCAAAGCTAAGGGAAATATTTGTCCATTGGCATCTACTGCAACGGCGATCAACACATTAATATCATCAATTGCTGGTTTAAATGCCCAGAACACGTATCTGAATATATATTCTGGTATTCCCGCACCCCGCTCAAGCTTTCATTCAACAACAGTCCCGGGGTTAAAGTGCTGCAATGCGGCCATGTACCTGGGTAGAGATGCAAATGACTTATCCCAGTCACCATAAACAATTTCGAATGCATGTTTGCGCCCGAGATATGCCTTTCTTTTGGTAATGGTACACCCATATTCCTGGTGGATGAATATAATACACTCTTTGATCTTTTACCTTATGGACGCTTCAATGTGTGGAATCAGGAGAAGAGAAATTAAGTTAACATCCAAGTTGAAGTGATTCCCACTGAATTTGTCCATTTCACAATGGTAGGTGCCAATGTATTTACCCACTTTCCACATATTTGTTTTCTTCTTTATCGCACGCAACATCCAATTACAACCCATAAACATCTACGGCAAACAACCTTGTATACATCCGGAGATGACGCCCATGCCGTCATCTCACGACACTCTTTTATGATGTACATTTTCACCGCCCTGCTTAGGCGCGCCTTATCAGGAAAAAGCATGCCCTTTGACAGCACTGTTGGTCTAGATTTATCCCACATTACTGTCCGAATTTCGTCAATATCCCTTGTGAGGGCATCCACATCCGGCGTACTTGGCAAATGATCAAGGTAGGGAATATGCCTTGAATGAAACGGCACGTGGGACTCGTACACTCTTGGTCTAACGGGAGGTGGAGCATGCTCCCTCGTCAAATCAGGTCCGACATTCTCTTCCTCGTCCTCATCACCCTCGTGAGGGAAGGGTGTGTCATCTCTAGACTCATCGGCATTGTCGTCATAATCACTATTCTCTTCCTGACTCTCTGCATCTTCCAGATCCCGAGTAAATACATCGTTTTTGGGCAATTAAGTGAGGACAGGACCATCAAGTTGCTCGTTTTCACCGCACAACCAAAGAAATAATGAGTTACTGAAATAGGTCCAAACAATACATATAACTTTATATATTCACTTACAAATCATAATGTATTGATATCCCATGATGCACATTATCTTGTTGATGCTGACTCCCGGATGGACCACTATGATCCAACACATCAAAACTAGCCATGTTCCAACTAGCCGTTGGTTCATAACTTGTAAAATTCATATCTGGTCGGCACCCCCTGTGGAATATATGAGTGTTAATACAAATATAATACACAAAAATATACATCATAACACAAAGAAAAATTGAAGTTTACCACTCGGCTTGTGGATTATGTGTACTAGGGGAGAAATTATTTCCTTGCTCCTCATTCGTCCGTGGAGATAAGTTTAGATCCGGCCAAACTCTTTCAGCCGGAACCTGTTCGGCTAAAACTGCTCCAAAATAACCATCCGATGATTGAGGTATTTTCCTACTTTGCGCAACCTCATTATTGCAAACGTCTTCAGCCTTGACGTACATTTCCAACAGTTTTATCACAATAAATTCCATCTATTCATCCAGAGTCCCCAAAAAATCTCTCAGAGTTTCATCGTCTTCAATGTTAAACTCAGCATAACAAGCAACCCCTTGCGGAGTCACAGAATACGGATATCTTCCGGTTATTTTAAGATTTACCGAACGCTTGCTCACACTCATTTTATTACATAACAACGATACCAATCTATCGTACTCCATTGTAAGTGGCAACTTAACATGACACCGTGGAGATAAACTATAGCTTACTGAGTTATTCGCCATCACAACCTCACCCCCCAATATAATGAAACCCTAATTCTTCGCTCTTCAGTCATTATGACAAAATGAAGAACAACTTATCATAGAAAAATTTTCAGAAGACTTGAAAATGTTTGTGAATGGATTTTTACAAAATGCTTCACCTCTTTAAATAAGGCAAAAACCAGTCTGGGGGTTCAATTATTTGAGGTATAGAGGTTTTAAGAAAACACTATACCCAGTTGAATTATTGTTATGTCAGTTAAGCACAGAAGAAATATTTGTGGGCTCACTTAATATGTATAACGTCTTAGTAAAAAATGCTATATATATAGCATTTTTTGGAACCACGCTATATATATATATATATATATATATATATATATATATATATATAGTGTCTTTAGGAACTATGCTATACTTAACCGGCCAAATGGCCGTTAAAGTATAGCGAATTAAAAAAAAATGCTATACATATTTTGGTCACTAAGTTTTTTCCCCACATATTTTCATTCTTTGAGTCCAAAACAACCACATTTTGGTCCCGGACTCGTCGAAATAGACATATGCAAATTGATACGACCCTCTGACTCGTTTCCGTATAGTTTTGTCGCTGTCATTTTTATGTTTTTATTTGTACGAAGAGCTAGTGTGGCACCTACCTCCCTAAATAAGAGTATCTACCAAGCTTCTGTTAAGTAAAAGTATTCCAATGATTATTGTGAAAGTTAAAACAAGCGTTTGAACGTAGATTTGGTTGAACGTTGGAAAAAGAGTTTTTGAAGTTGTGTTGAAAAATAATTTTGAAAGTTGAAGTTGTATTTAGACTAAGGTTGGCAAGTGGGCCAGTCCCGGGATTAAGCGGGCTAAGTGGGCCGATCCAAACGGTCCCGGTCCCGGGCCGGTCCCAAATTAAACGGGTCAAACGGTCCTAGTGGTCTTTTTGTAGGAACCGGCCCGGGATCGGGCCCACAAACTAATGGTCACGGGCTAACGGTCTCGGCCCGCGAGCTAAGTGGGTCCAACAGATACTTTTTTTTTTAAATTTTAAAGAATTTAGAGAAAAGAAGATGTTAATAAAAATATCTAAGGCAATTTCTTGTAAATTTTATTATAGAATTGTGACCTAAATTTTTTAATTCAAGTTTAAAGACTAAATATTTGTAAAAAGATATTCAAAGCAGTGCGTTATAATTTTACTATAGCATTAAGAAAATATAGCAATATCTTTCTTAGTCTTCCTCCCCCCCCCCTCCCCCCATGGAATGAGCACAATAAGGTGCTAATACCACAATTGAGAAGAAAAAGAAACTAATCAAGATGTGCCAAAATACAAGTTACATAATACATAGGAGTACTAATATTTGTTCATACACGTTACATGGTATCTCTTACAAACTTCATAAATCCATCAAGGTCCAGAGGAATTTCCGTTGGTGGTGGCGGAAAAGAAGCTTGGTCATCACCACTTCCGGGCGAAGGAGAATCCTCCGCAAGTTCAGCTAGTATTTCTTCGTAAGCTTCGTCCACCTCTGGTTGTGATTCAGCAAGTCCAAAATTTCTTCTTTCCGAACGGATCCAATCTCTGGAAAGTACTGATTTTACCAAGCTCTCCCTCATAGACACTCTATAATCACCAAGTTGAAGACTTGCTTGACTGAAAGCGCTCTTCGATGCCACTGTTGAAGCTTGAATAGTTAAAATATCTCAGGCCATCCTTGAAAGAACCGGAAAGTATTTTTATTTGTCCTTCCACCATTCCAAAAGATAAAAGGAGCCGTCGGGATTCACTTCCTCAATTCCTTGTGACAAATAAACTTCAAGCTAATTTAGTTGTGAAAAATTACTACTACTAGAACCTTGAGAACCCCTAAACCCCGCCCAAGAACTAAGTGATCTCACTCCATAGTTCTTTTAGATGATTGAGAATCAGAAGAAGAAGGAGTTTGAACATTTGGTCTAGCATGATCTAATGCAACTTGGTAAGCATTATAAATAGTTTGAGCATTTACTCTAATTGAGGCTATTGCTTCCGGAAGTTTAGACAACTCCTCATGTTTAAGTGCTAAACCTTTATAAACAGTTTCATAGCAAAATTGAGGACCTCCTAATTTCATACAAGGATTTAACAAAGCAGCAACACCATAAATAGGGGGAATAGGGAAAAAATATTTTTTAACCTTTTTTCTCATAGAATCAATAGCAAGTTTATAAATTTTCCCATCTTCTGAAATGAGCAACCAAATTTGCAAGTTTTGCAATATAAACTAAACAGTTAGAAATAGTAGGATAATATTGCCCAGAAAATTTATTTGTAGCAATATGAAATTTTTCTAAAAAATCTACGAGCATTTGAACATTAGCCCAATCCGCATTTGTAAGGTGCTCATCATCATCACTTATATGATCATTAAACGTTGAGTTTATGGGGTTTCTATATTCATATGCAACAACTAAACTTTCATACATGTAATTCCATCTAGTTGGACAAGGTTTAGGAGCCTTTCTTTCTCTTAGGCCAAATTCATTGTATCTTTTAAAATATTCTCTAAGTCTAACTTCTACTGGTTGAATAAAAAAGCCAGTTATGAGCCATTTTAACATTTTCAATTTTAATATTTGAAATTCTCATACCATCACCCACAATTAAATACTAAATATGACAAATACATCTAACATGAATAATGTTACTAAATGCAGGACATAGTATAATGGTAAGCAAGGCTATAGCATTATTTTACTAGTAGCATTATCCATTGAAACTGACATATTTTATCACTAATGCAAAAATATCTACAAATATCCGTAACTGTGCTAGCAATAAACTGCCATGTGTGACGTGAATTAATTATTCTATAAGCAATAATGCGCTTTTGCATTATTCAATCCTCGTCAATCTAATGATTGATGACAGTAAGGTAATCACAGTCGCTACCACTTCTACCAATATCGGTTGTAATAGCAATACGACAATTTATATGAGTAAATAAATAGCGCAAATATTGTTCATATTCATGTTTATATTTATAAATATCGCTCTTTACGGTTGTGCGAGAAAAACCTTTATAAGTAGAATTATAAATTTTTCTAATATAATGCACAAAGTTAGGGTCAGAAGGAAAACTATAGGGTAAGCGCATAACAGTAACCATTTTTGCCAATTCTTTCCTATGGATCATAATATAAAATACCACCAGTAACATTGTTAATTTTCGATTGAAATTGATTTGACCCGGTACTAGCGTCAGCCTGAATAGGAGTAGGTACACTTTTCCCCTCGGCCAAAGCTTTGGAACGAAGATATTTGACTTTATCTTGAGGCTGTATTAGCCAAAGTCCCCCCCCCCCCCCCCCCCGTCCAAAATATTAAAAGCTAACTCCTTGCCGCAAGTTTTACACTTAGCCTTATTTTCTGGAATTAGTTGAGTAAAAAATGCCCAAACAAGAGATGTTTCCGTCCGTTTGGTACGTTGTCTGGAAACGTAGGGGCAATAACAGGAGTATTAGACGGAGCATCACTTGGATTATCACTAGTTGGGTTAACTTCAGGAATATGACTAGTGGGTGTATCGTCATCCGGTTGAGTTTTATCAAAATATATTTCCTCCTCATCATTTTCATCAACAGTTGGATTAGAATATAGAGCATGCATTAATTCATGGTCTAATTGTTCACCAGCTCCAACACTATGGCAAAATTGACTCTCAGTAAATTGTAATAACTATTATCGCTATCAAGAATAGCATGTGTAGGACGGATATGTGGTTTGGATCGGGGAGTCGGGGGCAGTGGAGGAGGAACAGATTGACCACTAGATTCTCCACTCTTGATTCAAGAGTCTTGAATCTTCCCTTATTTTTACCAATTTTGTTAAGGAAGCCATCTTAATTAATCAAGCAATAGAAAATAAATAAAACAAACAAAACTTTAATATTAAAACTTAAGAGTTGGAACGAGTTTACCGAATTGACGAACAACTTGTTGAAAATTGATTATTGTTGAAGACTTGAAGACTTCAATTCACCAACTTCACAATTTTTTCACAAATTGTAACAATAAAGTAAGTAATAGTAGCAATTATAGAAGAATTAGAGAGAGATTGTGATAGATTGATGATTTTGTAAGAAAAATAAAAGAATGAGGGGGTATTTATAGTTGAAAATAGGGAAAAAGTATAATTATAAAAAGTTTGGGGTTAAAATAAAATTAGGGGGGGGGGGGAGGTTAAATGGCTATTTTGTAACTAGCGAACGACTATTTTTTAAAGGCCAACAGCCAGATTTTTCAAAGCCCAACGGAAAAGTTTTTCTTTTTTTAATTTTGACCGTTGGGACCGTTTGGGCCCTCCAAGGACCGGTCCGGTCCCAAACGGGCCAGGGCCTAGCGGTCCTAAAGTGAAGAACCAGCCCAGAAGCCTGGACCAGGCCCACGTACACGGTTCTAACCGGTTCAGGCCCGTTTAAGCCCAGAAGTCCGTTTGGTCCGCGATCTCGGGCCGGTCCCAGTCTCGGACTGGCCCACTTACCACCCTTAGTATAGACATGCATTTTAATTGAAAAAACTTGAAATTTTGTGAGTGAAAGAAAAAATTTCACCCAAAAACTGCCTTAAACCAATTTTTTGGGAACTTGAAAAAATATTCAATTTTTTAAAAAAAATGAAAAAATGTATCCAAAATCTATAGCCAAACAGGTGCAAAATGTTTAACTTATATTGGTGAGAAGTTTAAAGGACTATCTATTATAAATAGAGTTTTACTTAAGATGAATGTCGATATTTTAGAGAGATTTTAAGGATTTTACTTGGTGGCTAAGCCATCCTTTCCCTATAAATAGAGGGGTCCTATAACATTCTAATTCATCTCAAAGAAATAAGAATTCTCTCTCTCTTTCTTTGCAATATTCTTCTTCATTGTTTTATTTCACGTTATCAGCACGAGACTCTACCGTCTCAAGAAGCTCTTTGAGAAGATTAAGGTATAACTTTTCTCCTCTTTTAATTATGACTGATATTATAAAAAGAAAGTTCGTTGTCATTGAAATTTCCGGCAAGAACTATATGACATGGGTGTTGGATGCTGAAATCCATTTAGATGCAATTGGTCTGGGAGACGCCATTAAAGACAAAAATAAAGCATCCACCCAAGACTGTGCTAAGACCTTGATTTTCTTGCACCATCACCTTGATGAAGGGTTGAAAATAGAATATCTCACAGTCAAAGATCCACTTATTTTGTGGAATGACTTAAAGGAAAGATATGACAACTTAAAGTTGGTCACTCTTCCACAAGCACGATATGATTGGGCTCATCTGAGGCTCCAAGATTTTAAGTCTGTTTCTAAATATAATTCTGCAATGTTCAGAATTACTTCTAAATTGAAACTTTGTGGAGATACTATCATTGACTATGATATGCTTGAAAAAACATTTACAACGTTTCATGCCTCCAATATGGTCCTGCAACAGCAGTACAGAGAGAAAGGTTTCAAGAAGTACTCTGAGTTGATTTCTCTTCTCCTTGTGGCTGAACGAAACAACGACTTGCTCATGAGAAATCACGAAAATTGACCCACTGGGTCTACACCATTGCCTGAAGTAGATAAGGTGTATTCTCATTATACTAAGCGTGGAAAAGGCCGTGGCCCTATTCGTGGTCGTGGTCGTGGTCGTGGTCGTAGACAAGGAAGAAATCCCCTAGTGTTAATCACCCCCCCCCCCCCCAGTGTTAGGCTACCTGCACAATATTGTGCATAATTCATTCAGAGTTATATGAAGAACCGTTCCCCTTTTTGTTTGAAAATACTAATGTTTATTCGTATATTTTTTTTGTATGTTAAACCATGGGAAGCAAATATGGATATCTCACAAAGCAAACTTGGATCAAAGTTCAATTGTAAAAATATTTGTTTAGTTGATTCATGTACGACACATACAATATTCAAAGTGAAGAAATATTTCTCTCATTTAAGTATGTGTAAGGCAGATGTTACTATAATTTCTGGTAGTAGTAATTTAATTGAAGGCTCTAGAAGAGCTACTATAACTCGGCCTAAGGGAACGATGCTTATCATAGAGAATGCAATGTTCTCCTCCAAGTCCAAGAGGAACTTGTTGAGTTTTAAAGATATCTGCCGAAATTGATATCATATCGAGACAATAGATGAGAATAATCTTGAATATCTCATCATTACCATCATTACCAAAAATGTCTCTGGCCAGAAAAGGGATATTGAGAAATTGTCATCTTTATCTTGTGGCCTGTATTGGACAAGAATTAATGCAATTGAGGCACACTCTATTCTAAACCAAAAGGTTACTGATTCCAATACTTTTGTACTTTGGCATGATCGATTAGGACACCCTGGATCAATTATGGTGAGACGAATTATAGAAAACTCAAATGGGCATCCATTAAAGAATTTGAAGATTCTTTTAAATAATGAATTTTCTTGCACTTCTTGTTATCAAGGCAAGTTAATTATTAGACCATCACCAACAAAGATTGGGATTGAGTCCCTTGCGTTTTTTGGAACGTATACAAGGGGACATTTATGGACATATTCATCCACCTAGTTGGTCATTTAGATATTTTTTGGTCTTAATAGATGCATCTTCTAGATGGTCTCATGTGTGCCTATTGTCATCTCGCAACCTCGCGTTTGCAAAATTAATGGCACAAATAATTCGATTACGGGCGCAATTCCCCGAGAATCCAATTAAGTCTATTAGACTTGCTAATACTGCTGAGTTTCTTTGTAACTTCATGGTATACTCATGGATTGGCCAGTTCTTATTTGGAAGGCTGTAATTTCTTAACTATCGTGATTTCTACTCCTGCTAATAGTTTAGCACATTCGTTGTTGTTACTATGGGGTCCTAAAGCACAAGGAGATTTTACTCGTTGGTGTTAATTGGGGGGTCTGTGGACTTTTGTTGCTCTCCATGGAGCTTTTGGCCTAATAGGTTTCATGTTATGTCAATTCGAGCTTGCTCGATCTGTTCAATTGAGACCTTATAATGCAATCACATTCTCTGATCCAATTGCTGTTTTTGATTCTGTATTTCTGATTTATCCACTGGGTTAATCTTTCATACAAGCATTTAATGATTATTTCTTATCAATTTGGATAAAAGTGTAACATCCTGTAGCTCATTTTTACACTCAAAATGGCCTTGCAGAGTCTTTAATTAAACGCCTGCAATTGATAGCAAGACCGTTACTCATGAAAACGAGGTTGCCCACTTCTGTTTGGGGTCACGCCATTTTATATGTAATGCTAGTCGTCTCAGACCAATAAATTATCATAAATATTCCTCATTGCAATTAGTTTTGGGTCATGAATCTAATATATCCCATTTAAGAATTTTTGGATGCGCATTATATGTGCCTGTAGCACCGCCATATCGCACTAAAATGGGTCCCCAAAGAAGGTTAGGAATATAAGTTGGGTTTGAATCGCCCTCCATATTCGCTACCTCGAAACATTAACAGGGGATTTGTTCACTGCACGATTTGCAGACTGTATATTCGATGAGACACTTTTCCCAAAATTAGGGGGAGAAAATGGTGAAACCAAACGAGAAATTTTGCGGAAAAATCCATCATTGTCTCATCTTGATCCACATGCCTCTATTTGTGAAAGAGAGGCGCTAACGATTATTCATTTGCAAAAAATAACAAATCAAATGCCAGATGCATTTACGGATCTGAAAAGGATAACAAAATTACATATCCCTGCAGAGAATGTTCCAATCCGTATTGATGTCTCTGTTGGACAATCTTCTAGTGTCATGGCTAACGAGTCAAAAGCACGCCTAAAACGTGGCATACCATTAGATTCTAGGATCGAAATCCTAGAAAAAGGAAAACAAATGATCAAGATGACACTACGAAAGACTCTCATGAAGAAATCCACGATTTAACCAATCTTGAGATTCATGAGGAAATCATTGAGCCTGAGACTCAAGAAAATAAGGAACTATTAATAAATCCAATCGATATTGAGAAAAATTTGAATCGATTGGATATAGTGGTGGATTATGTCTTTGCATATAATGTTGCATCTAACATTATGCAAGATAGTGAGGATCTTGAACCTCAATCTGTTGGAGAATGTCGACAAAGACGTGATTGGCCAAACTGGCAAGAAGCAATCCAATCAAAGTTGAATTCACTTGCGAAACGTGAAGTTTTTGGGCCTGTAGTCCAAACACCTAATGGTGTTAAGCCTACTGGCTATAAATGGGTCTTTGTACCCAAAAGGAATGAGAGAAATGAGGTACAAAGATATAAGGCACGCCTTGTTGCACAAGGATCTTCACAAAGACCTGGTGTCGATTATGAAGAGACATATTCACCCGTTATGGATGCTATAACCTTCCGTTATCTCATTAGTTTTGCTGTCCACGAAAAGCTTGACATGCATTTAATGGATGTGGTTACTGCCTACCTTTATGGCTCACTTGATAATGAGATATACATGAAAATTTCCGAGGGATTTAAAATGCCTAACGCACATAATTCAAAGTCACGGGAAATATTTTCAATCAAATTGCAAAGATCATTGTATGGTCCAAAGCAATCATGACGAATGTGTTATAATCTTCTTAATGAGTATTTATTAAAGGAAGGTTATGTAAATGATTCCATTTGTCCGTGTATTTTTATAAAGAAAACAACATCAAAATTTATTGTACTTGCCGTATATGTTGATGACATAAACCTTATTGGAACTCCTACAGAACTCCAAAAGGCAATTGATTATTTAAAGAAGGAATTCGAGATGAAAGATCTCGGAAAGACAAAATTATGTCTCGGTTTGCAAATTGAACATTTGGAAAACAGAATTTTTGTTCTTCAATCTGCCTACATAGAAAAGGTATTAAAACAGTTTTACATGGATGGAGCACATCCATTAAGTATTCCGATGGTTGTTCCATCACTTGATGTGAAAAACGATCCATTTTGACCTCAAGAAAAGAATGAAGAGCTACTTGGTCCTAAAGTACCATATCATAGTGCAATTGGTGTACTAATGTATCTTGCTAATACTACGAGGCCTGACATAACCTTTTCAGTTAATGTCTTAGCAAGATATAGCTCTGCTCCTACAAGGAGACATTGGAATGGAATCAAACACATATTGCGGTATCTAAAAGGAACTACCGATATGGGCTTATTTTATGGCAATAATTACAGTCCCGATCTTGTTGGTTATGCCAATGCTAGGTATTTATTTGAGCCACACAAGGCTCGATCTCAAACAGGTTATGTGTTACCTGTGGAGGCACTGCCATATCTTGGCGATCGACTAACCAATCAATTGTGGCTACTTCATCTAATCATGCTGAGATAATTGCTATTCATGAAGCAAGTCGAGAGTGTATGTGGTTGAGGACTATAATACATCTTATTCGAGACAAATGTAGTTTGAAATGTGACAAACTACCAACGATTTTGTATGAAGACAATGCAACCTGCATAGCCCAATTGAACGGATGTGACGACCCGGCCCGTCGTCACGTGAGTTACCGCCCCGTTTTCCCCTTATTGTGTTGCTTCATGTTTCAATATCGGTATTAGAGTTGATCGGGTGTAATTGAATTGGTTTTGGTTGAAAATAAGGCACATAGCCTCTAGAAGTAAGCTTGTTTTAGAAAAGTCAACCGGAAGTTGACTATGTGGTTAGAGGGCTCGGATGTGAATTCCGGTGGTTCGGTTAGCTTCGGGGGATGATTTGGGACTTAGGAGTGAAGTCGGAACTGAATTTGGAAGCCCGGTGTAGAAATAGGCTTGAATTAGCGAAGTTGGAATTTCGGCGAATTCCGGTTGATAGGTTAGATTTTGATCCGAGGGTCGGAATGGAATTCCGAGAGTTGCAGTAGCTCCGTAGGGTGATTTTGGATATGTCTGCAAATTTTCAGGTCATTCGGACGTCGTTTGGTCGGGTTTTTGATCGAATGCGTATTGCGGAAGTTTTTAAGAAACTTAGGCTTGAATCCGATGTAAATTAATGGTTTTAGTGTTGTTTGACGTGTTTTGAGGATTGGAGCAAGTTTGAATAAGGTTTTAGGATGTGTTAGTGTTTTTGGTTGGGGTCCCGGGGGCCTCGGGGCGAATTCGGAGGATTAATCGGAAGTTGGAATGTTTGGTGTTGCAACAGATTTTTGAGGCTTCTGGTATTTCCGCATCTGCGGAAAAGGAGCCGCTTAAGCGGTTCCGCAGATGCGGTAGGGAGATCGCAAAAGCGGCCCTTGAGGGCCTGGGCAGTTACCGCAAAAGCGGAAGTTTCTCCGCAAGAGCGGACACCGCAGATGCGGTAAGCGACCGCATAAGCGGTCCTGGGATTATTGTAGAGACCGCATAAGCGGTCATTGGGATCGCATAGGCGGCAACCGCATAAGCGGTTTAAGACCGCAGAAGCGGTCGTTGTGGGTTTAAGTAGAACCGCATAAGCGGTCAATTTGCCGCATAAGCGGGACCGCAGGGCTCGGGTTTTGCCAACTTCGTGTTTTTGGGTGTTTTTCGAGTTCTTTCGATTGGGTTATGTTCCATTAGCCTATTTTAATGTATTCCTTGTGGTTTTGATCAGATTCGGCACCCGAGGAGGTTGATTCAAGAGGGAAAGGCTTAGCAGACTAGTCTCGTGGCCGGTTCGAGGTGAGTAATAGATGTGGATGATGACCTGAGGGTTTGAAACCCCGGTATATCACACTGTGACGCTATATTGAGGCGAGACACGTACTCTACGGTGAGTGCGGGGTCGAATGTGATTGGGGACTATGGCTTAGTCCGCTCGAGTGATGTGGTACTGTGTTGTTGGCTATAAATTAGCTGGTAAACCTCCTACTTGGATGGTTATGGATATATTTGGGCTGCGTGCCAGTTATTTGGATCCCGTAGGGATTATTATCACTGTTTCTGTGATTTATAGCATGTTTTCATGATATCAGTCCTGAGCTAAACATTTGTCCTAAAATAACTAGCAAAATTCTAAGGTTTCAAACACCTAATTGATAATTACTGATAATTGGAACTAAAACTGGTAAGTTGACTGTGCCTGTGTGGCTTGCATGCATATAGCTGGACTGATAGTGGATCGGGCTGCGCGCCGCAGCGTATGTTACTATGATATTGCGCTTGGGCTGTAGGAGCCCCACCGGAGTCTGAACCCCCACAGTGAGCGCGGGTACCCAAATGGATCGGGCTACGCGCCGTAGCGGTCATGTGCATTTGCATTGCATTCATGCATCGAAGCTTATCTGCTCTATCTGTTAATACTTATTGATGTTACACTATTAAATGCGAAGAAATACTGTTATAGCTTTACTTTGTCGTATATTGGGATTTCTTACTTTCAATGTCATTATACATGTCTATTACCGCTGAGTTGGAAGTACTCACTTTACTCCCTGCACCATGTGTGCAGATCCAGGTACCTCAGGAGCTAGTTGATCTTATTGCTGTTCTTCAGAGTTCTCATTCGGAGTTGTCGAGGTAGCTGCCTGGCGTCCGCAGGACCCGACTCCTCCCCCTATTTCCTGTTATTTGATTATCCGCGTACTTCAGACTATGTAGTATTACAGTATTATTATGCTATTCTGGTAGAGGCTCTAGACTCATGACCCCCAGATCTTTGGGAGGTTGCTATGTATTGTTGATATTCGGGTTGTTTTATACCTATCAGCTATATTTTGGTTTCTTCGCTGTTAATAATTTTTAAATAAATGGTTTTGAGCTCTACGCTCGGGTTCGGAGGTATAATGGGTCGGGCTTGCCTAGCAGTTGTGTTGGGCGCCATCACAACCGGGTTTGGGGTCGTGACAAGTTGGTATCAGAGCCTAGGTTACTAGGCCTCATGAGTCTTGAGCCGGTTTAGTAGAGTCTCGCGGAGCGGTACGGGGACGCCTGTATTTCTCCACGAGAGGCTGCAGAACCTTTTGGAAACACTTCGTATTCTTGAACTCTTATCGTGCGGCCTTGTTATCCCGAAAACTAAACTCTTGTGATTCACTCTCTCGCAGATGGCGAGAACTCGTGCTACCGAACGTGTTGGTCGACCACCATTGCCACCTGCTAGAGGCCGTGGACGCGGCCGTGGTCGTGGTCGAGGTAGAGCAGCGGGGGCAGTACCAGTTGACCCACCAGTTGCCCATATTCAGGATCAGCCTCCAGCTGTTGATGATCCAGCAGCACCCGCTCAGGCACCGGCAGTGCCTACCGTGATTCCTGGTCTTCAGGAGACATTAGCCCAGATCTTATCTGTCTGCACTGGTCTGGCTCAGGCAGTTTCAGCTTCTACTGCCGCAGCTACTTCTCAGACCGGGGGTGGTCATCAGACCCCCGCAGCTCGCACACCAGAGCAGGTTGTGCAGGGACTATAGACACCCGAGGTAGCCCCAGCTCAGCCAGTTGCACCGGCTGCTCCAGTTGCACCAGTTGCACCAGCCCCAGGGCATGTTGTTCCAGTGATGCCAGACGACGAGCAGCGTCAGCTAGAGAGGTTTGGTAGACTTCAGCCTCCGACATTCAGCGGTACAGAGGGCGAGGATGCCCAGGGATTTCTGGACAAGTGCCAGAGGATGCTTCGCACAGCAGGGATCTTAGAGTCTAGTGGGGTGTCTTTTACCACCTTCCAGTTCTCAGGACCGAGATTTACATGGTGGGAGGAGTTTGAGAGGCGTAGGCCTGCAGGAGCAGCACCCCTTACTTGGCAGCAGTTCTCCACTCTCTTTTTGGAGAAGTATGTGCCGCAGTCTCGCAGAGAGGAGCTGTGCCGACAGTTTGAGTGGTTGATCCAGGGTGATATGACAGTGACCCAGTATGAGTTGAGGTTTACTCAGTTGGCCAGACATGCTACGTGGATGATCCGGACAGATCGGGAGAGGATCAGGAGGTTCATAGATGGCCTCAACTATTCGATTCGTATTTTGATGACTAGGGAGAGGGTGGTAGAAGCTTCATTTGAGGAGGTAGTAAATATGGCCCGCCAGATTGAGACAGATCGTCGCCGAGAGCGAGAGGAGAGGGAGGCCAAGAGGCCTCGTGGTTCAGGTAGCTACAGTGGTGCCTAGGGGCCAGCATCAGCAGGGCAGAGGTCGTTCTTTCAGGCCTCCTCAGACAAGTCGCCCAGAGTACAGTGGGGCTTCCTCCGGCCGTGGCCGTCAGGGTTATCAGCAGGGCCAGTCTTCACTCAGTGCCCTTCCAGCTCAGAGTTCTACTCCTGCTTCTTCAGCCCAGGGCTCATCTGCGGCGAGGGGTTCCCTTCAGTCCCCTTCTCCAGCTCCGGGTAGTTGTTATGAGTGTGGCGAGTTTGGCCACATGAGGAGGCAGTGCCCTCGGCTTCGTAGTGGTCGGTCTCAGCAGAGGGATCAGCCCTCCTCTTCTACTCCATCTACTTCAGCACCATCCCAGTCAGGTAGGGGTGGGGGTCAGTCAGCTAGAGGTCGCCCCAGGAGTGTTGATCGATCGAGCGGTGGTCAGGATCGGTTCTATGCGCTTCCAGACAGGAGAGACGCTGTTGCATCTGACGCAGTGATCACAGGTATTATCTCAGTTTGCCACAGAGATGCTTCTGTTTTGTTTGATCCCGGGTCTACATACTCCTATGTGTCTTCATATTTCGCCCATCATCTGGGTACGACCCGGGGTTGTCTTGCCTTGCCTGTGCATGTATCCACCCCGGTGGGTGATGCTATTATTGTGGATCACGTATATCGATGCTGTCTTGTTACTATTGGGGGTCTGGAGACCCGAGTTGATTTGCTGTTGTTGGGTATGGTAGACTTCGATGTGATTCTGGGTATGGATTGGCTATCTCCGTACCATGCTATTCTAGACTGTCATGCTAAGACAGTTACGTTGGCCGTTCCGGGTATTCCGAGGATCGAGTGGCGGGGTTCGACTAATTATGTCCCCAGCCGGGTGATTTCTTTCTTAAAGGCCCAGCGGATGGTTGGGAAAGGATGTTTATCATATTTAGCATTTGTGAGAGATGTTGGAGCTGAGACTCCTAGTATTGATTCTGTGCCCGTGGTGAGGGATTTCCCAGATGTGTTTCCATCAGACCTGCCGGGCATGCCGCCGGACAGGGATATTGACTTCGGTATCGATTTGGTGCCGGGCACTCAGCCCATCTCTATTCCTCCTTATCGTATGGCACCAGCTGAGTTAAAGGAATTAAAGGAGCAGCTTCAGGAACTTCTAGATAAGGGGTTCATTCGCCCGAGTGTGTCACCGTGGGGTGCACCGGTGTTGTTTGTCAAGAAGAAAGATGGCTCAATGAGGATGTGTATTGATTATAGGCAGTTGAACAAGGTAACGGTGAAGAACAAGTATCCTCTACCCCGTATTGATGACTTGTTTGATCAGCTCCAGGGAGCGAGGGTGTTCTCGAAGATTGATCTTCGTTCAGGCTATCACCAGCTGAAGATTAGAGATTCTGATATCATGAAGACAGCCTTCAGGACGAGATATGGGCATTATGAGTTTCTAGTTATGTCTTTTGGGCTGACTAATGCCCCAGCCGCGTTCATGCATTTGATGAACAGCGTGTTCCGGCCGTATCTGGATTCCTTTGTGATTGTGTTTATTGATGACATCCTGGTGTACTCGCGTAGCCAGGAGGAGCATGCTCAGCATTTGAGAGTAGTATTGCAGAGGTTGAGGGAGGAGAAGCTTTATGCAAAGTTCTCCAAATGTGAGTTTTGGCTTGGGTCTGTAGCTTTTCTGGGACACGTGGTGTCTAGTGATGGTATTCAGGTTGACCCAAAGAAGATAGAGGCGGTGCAGAGTTGGCCTAGACCGTCCTCAGCTACGGAGATCCGGAGTTTTCTTGGTTTGGCAGGGTATTATCGCCGGTTTGTCCAGGGATTTTCATCTATTGCTTCGTCCTTGACCAGGTTGACGCAGAAGGGTACACCATTCGTGTGGTCGGATGAGTGCGAGGAGAGCTTCCAGAAGCTCAAGACAGCTTTGACCACAGCTCCAGTGTTAGTCTTGCCATCAGCTTCAGGTTCTTATACCGTGTATTGTGATGCATCGAGAGTTGGGATAGGTTGTGTGTTGATGCAGGAGGGTAGGGTTATTGCTTATGCTTCTCGTCAGTTGAAGCCTCATGAGAAGAACTACCATGTTCATGATTTAGAGTTAGCTGCCATAGTTCATGCCTTGAAGATTTGGAGGCACCATTTGTATGGCGTGTCCTGTGAGGTGTATACCGATCATCGCAGTCTCCAGCACTTGTTTAAGCAGAAGGATCTAAATTTGAGGCAGCGGAGGTGGCTTGAGTTGCTCAAGGATTACGACATCACCATTTTATATCATCCGGGGAAGGCCAATGTAGTGGCCGATGCTTTGAGCCGAAAGGCGGTTAGTATGGGCAGCCTGGCGTATATTCCAGTTGGGGAGAGACCCTTTGCAGCTGATGTTCAGGCGCTGGCCAATCGATTAGTGAGGTTAGATATTTCAGAGCCTAGCCGGGTGTTGGCTTGTGTTGTTTCTCGGTCTTCCTTATATGATCGCATTCGTGAGCGCCAGTATGATGATCCACACTTGCTTGTCCTTAAGGACAGATTTCAGTACGATGATGCCAGGGATGTGACTATTGATAGTGATGGTGTGTTGAGGATGCAGGGCCGGATTTGCGTGCCCAATGTGGACGGGCTTCGGGAGTTGATATTGGAGGAGGCCCATAGCTCGCGGTATTCTATCAATCCAGGTGTCGCGAAGATGTATTAGGATTTGAGACAGCATTACTGGTGGAAAAGAATGAAGAAGGATATTGTGAGTCATATAGCTCGGTGCCTCAACTGTCAGCAGGTCAAGTATGAGCATCAGAGGCCCGGTGGTGTGTTTCAGCGTATAGATATTCCCGAGTGGAAATGGGAGAGGATTACCATGGACTTTGTGAGTGGTCTCTCTCGGACAGCGAGGAAGTTTGACTCAGTTTGGGTGATTGTGGATAGGCTGACCAAGTCCGCGCACTTCATTCCTGTATGTACTACCTATTCCTCGGAGCGGTTAGCAGAGATTTTCATCCATGAGATCGTGAGATTGCATGGGGTCCCAGTTTCTATTATATCAAATAGAGGTACTCAGTTTACTTCTCAGTTCTGGAGGACCTTTCAGCGAGAGTTGGGCTCACAGGTAGAGTTGAGCACTACATTCCATCCTCAGACGGACGGGCAGTCCGAGCGTACCATTCAGATATTGGAAGACATGTTGCGTGCCTGTGTGATTGACTTTGGAGGTTCTTGGGCTGATTATTTGCCTCTCGCAGAGTTTGCTTATAACAACAGCTACCAATCCAGCATCCAGATGGCGCCATATGAGGCCTTATATGGGAGACGGTGTAGATCTCCAGTTGGTTGGTTTGAGCCCGGCGAGGCCAGGTTGTTGGGGACAGAGTTGGTCCAGGATGCTTTGGACAAGGTGAAGGTGATTCAAGAGAGACTTGGCACAGCCCAGTCGTGCCAGAAGAGTTATGCAGACCAGAAGGTCTGAGATGTATCTTATTCAGTGGGTGAGAAGGTTTTGCTGAAGGTTTCGCCTATGAAAGGCGTCATGAGATTTGGACAGAAAGGAAAGCTGAGTCCGAGATTCATTGGCCCTTTTGAGATACTCAGGAGGATTGGAGAGGTGGCCTATATGCTTGCTTTGCCACCCAGCCTATCGGGAGTTCATCCGGTATTTCACGTGTCTACGCTCCGGAAGTATGTTGGGGACCCATCGCATGTGTTGGACTTCAGTACGGTTCAGTTGGATGATGACTTGACTTATGATGTGGAGCCTGTAGCCATTTTGGGTCGACATGTGCGGAGATTGAGGTCTAAGGATATAGCGTCAGTGAAGGTGCAGTGGAGAGGTCGGCCCGTGGAGGAGGCCACTTGGGAGACCGAGCGGGAGATGCGGAGCAGATATCCTCACTTGTTTGAGACTCCAGGTATGTTTCTTGACCCGCTCGAGGACGAGCGTTTGTTTTAGTTGGGGAGGATGTGACGACCCGGCCCGTCGTCACGTGAGTTACCGCCCCGTTTTCCCCTTATTGTGTTGCTTCATGTTTCAATATCGGTATTAGAGTTGATCGGGTGTAATTGAATTGGTTTTGGTTGAAAATAAGGCACATAGCCTCTAGAAGGAAGCTTGTTTTAGAAAAGTCAACCGGAAGTTGACTATGTGGTTAGAGGGCTCGGATGTGAATTCCGGTGGTTCGGTTAGCTTCGGGGGATGATTTGGGACTTAGGAGTGAAGTCGGAACTGAATTTGGAAGTCCGGTGTAGAAATAGGCTTGAATTGGCGAAGTTGGAATTTTGGCGAATTCCGGTTGATAGGTGAGATTTTGATTCGAGGTTCAGAATGGAATTCCGAGAGTTGCAGTAGCTCCGTAGGGTGATTTTGGATATGTCTGCAAATTTTCAGGTCATTCGGATGTCGTTTGATCGGTTTTTTGATCGAATGTGTTTTGCGAAAGTCTTTAAGAAACTTAGGCTTGAATCCGATGTAAATTAATGATTTTAGTGTTGTTTGACGTGTTTTGAGGATTGGAGCAAGTTTGAATAAGGTTTTAGGATGTGTTGGTGTTTTCGGTTGGGGTCCCGGGGGCCTCGGGGTGAATTCGAAGGATTAATCGGAAGTTGGAATGTTTGGTGTTGCAGCAGATTTTTGAGGCTTCTGGTATTTCCGCATCTGCGGAAAAGGAGCCGCTTAAGCGGTTCCGCAGATGCGGTAGGGATATCGCAAAAAGCGGCCCTTGAGGGCCTGGGCAGTTACCGCAAAAGCGGAAGTTTCTCCGCAAGAGCGGACACCGCAGATGCGGTAAGCGACCGCAGAAGCGGTCCTGCGATTATTGTAGAGACCGCATAAGCGGTCATTGGGATCGCATAGGCGGCAACCGCATAAGCGGTTTAAGACCGCAGAAGCAGTCGTTGTGGGTTTAAGTAGAACCGCATAAACGGTCAATTTGCCGCATAAGCGGGACCGCAGGTGCGGTCAGGAGACCGCAGAAGCGAAAAATGCTGAGGGTTTAATGAACAGTGGGTTCAAAATTTCAGAAGTTGGAAAAACATTTTGGGACTTCGGGAAGAGGCGATTTTGGGCGATTTGGAGAGATTTCAAAGGAGATTCCATCAGGTATGAACTTGTAGCCTCAAATAATGTTGTTAGGGTACAAAAACAAGGATTAAACACTGAAAATTCAAGGAATTAGAGGGTAAAAATGGAGGTTAGGGCTTGAAGCCTAAGAGAGTCTAAATTGGCGATTTGAGGGGTCAAATATGTATGGACTCGTGGTGAGACGAGGATTCTGGAAATGTGAATTTCGTAATTTTTCGAGAAGTGGGCCCGGGGCTCGGGTTTTGCCAACTTCGTGTTTTTGGGTATTTTTCGAGTTCTTTCGATTGGGTTATGTTCCATTAGCCTATTTTAATGTATTCCTTGTGGTTTTGATCAGATTCGGCACCCGAGGAGGTTGATTCAAGAGGGAAAGGCTTAGCGGACTAGTCTCGTGGCCGGTTCGAGGTGAGTAATAGATGTGGATGATGACCTGAGGGTTTGAAACCCCGGTATATCACATTGTGACGCTATATTGAGGCGAGACACGTACTCTACGGTGAGTGCAGGGTCGAATGTGATTGGGGACTATGGCTTAGTCCGCCCGAGTGATGTGGTATTGTGTTGTTGGCTATAAATTAGCTGGTAAACCTCCTACTTGGATGGTTATGGATATATTTGGGCTGCGTGCCGGTTATTTGGATCCCGTAGGGATTATTATCACTGTTTCTGTGATTTATAGCATGTTTTCATGATATTAGTCCTGAGCTAAACATTTGTCCTAAAATGACTAGCAAAATTCTAAGGTTTCAAACACCTAATTGATAATTACTGATAATTGGAACTAAAATTGGTAAGTTGACTGTACCTGTGTGGCTTGCATGCATATAGCTGGACTGATAGTGGATCGGGCTGCGCGCCGCAGCGTATGTTTACTATGATATTGCGTTTGGGCTGTAGGAGCCCCTCCGGAGTCTGAACCCCCACAGTGAGCGCGGGTACCCAAATGGATCGGGCTACGCGCCGTAGCGGTCATGTGCATTTGCATTGTATTCATGCATCGAACCTTATCTGCTCTATCTGTTAATACTTATTGATGTTACACTGTTAAATGCGAAGAAATACTGTTGTAGCTTTACTTTATCGTATATTGGGATTTCTTACTTTCAATGTCATTATACATGTCTATTACCGCTGAGTTAGAAGTACTCACTTTACTCCCTGCACCATGTGTGCAGATCCAGGTACCTCTGGAGCTAGTTGAGCTTATTGATGTTCTTCAGAGTTTTCATTCGGAGTTGTCGAGGTAGCTGCCTGGCGTCCGCAGGACCCGACTCCTCCCCCTAGTTCCTGTTACTTGATTATCCGCGTACTTCAGACTATGTAGTATTACAGTATTATTATGCTATTCTGGTAGAGGCTCTAGACTCATGACCCCCAGATCTTTGGGAGGTTGCTCTGTATTGTTGATATTCGGGTTGTTTTATACCTATCAGCTATATTTTGGTTTCTTCGCTGTTAATGATTTTTAAATAAATGGTTTTGAGCTCTACGCTCGGGTTCGGAGGTATAATTGGTCGGGCTTGCCTAGCAGTTGTGTTGGGCGCCATCACGACCGGGTTTGGGGTCGTGACAACGGAGGATTCATAAAAGGAGATAGGACAAAGCGCATTTCACTAATGTTATTTTTTACTCATGATCCTCAAAAGAATGGTGATATCAACACGCAACAAATTCGTTCAAGTGATAATATGGCTGATTTGTTCACCAAGTCTCTACCGACGTCAACCTTCAAGAAGCTAGTGTACAAGATTGGGATGCGAAGGCTCAAGGATGTGAATTGATGTTCTCATCACGGGGAGTTAATGTGCGTTGCACTATCTTTTTCTTACAAGGTTTTATCCCACTGGGTTTTCCTTGCAAGGTTTTTAACGAGGCAACCAAAAGGCGTATTGTTAGATATGTGCACTCTTTTTCCTTTACTAGAATTTTTTTTCACTGGGTTTTATTTTAGTTAAGGTTTTAACGAGGTACATTATCTGTTGAATAGACATTCAAGGGGGAGTGTTATAAATAGAGTTTTATTTAAGGTGAATGTCTATGTTTTAGAGAGATTTTAGGGATTTTACTTGGTGGCTAAGTCATATCTTTCCCTATAAATAGAGGGGTCCTATAACATTGTAATTCATCTCAAAGCAATAAGAATTCTCTCTCTTTCTTTGCAATATTCTTCTTCATTGTTTTATTTCACTATCTAAGTATTTAACCTTTTTTTACACTTTTCTTTGACAGCGGTTTAACTTTTATATATTGATACCATAAACTTATTTTTACAATATTAAATTACTTGAAAAGTAATTGTAGATATTACTCATAATCAGTGAAAGTAGTATTTTAAGAAATAAGCTAGTAATCAAATATCACGTGTTAGATTACTGATTAATATATGCATCCTTATTTTTTCGGTGGATATAAGTTTGACAATATTCTTTTCAAACGTTGAAAATCAAAAATCACAAACAATAATCATGAGTTTAAACAACTATCAGAATTGTTAACATTAAAGAGTTACTTGAGCTCAATAAATTATAGTATCATATTTTAGATGAACAAGGCAGGAATATTGGTAAATTTAAACTATTGGGATTTTAGCAACATCGGTAAGTTTTGGCTTATGTTTAGTGTATTGAGTGTGGTCCATTCACAATTGCGTTCCAATAGAACGGAAACATGAAATAATTAGACCCCATATATTGTTGGAATTCTAGCCCGGGTGAACCTCAAGGATTGGATCCTTTAAAAAGAGTCTCGGGGTCGAGCCCTAAATAAAAAAATTATAGTATGTAAGATTTTCTTTTTTAATAAATTTTATGTGACGCGAATTCGAATTAATCATACCACTTTCTTCTCACCTCCTTCTTCTCAAACGGCAACACACCACTTTCTCCTCAAACAAAAAAGTAAAACACACTAAACGGCAAACAAATACACACACACATTATTAACATAACATTATATTTATTTATTCTACTATAATGATAAATGATGTGACGATAATGTATATATCAAAGTTAAGTAATAAAACAACATATATTAGGTGGCGGGCCCAGAATTTTATGCAAACGGATTCAGACAAAAAATAAAATCATCAAAAACATCAGACAATTGAAGCAACACTGGACATAACAAATAAGTTTTATCCTCCACTCTTTAATTTGTTTTGAAGTCGTACTCTTAAAAAACAAAACAAAAAGAATAATAAAATCTATATATATAATTCAAGGTGTTGTAGTATTGTACAACACCTTGAATATTGGGTCTTTTAAAAGATTGATGTTTAAGTTAAAAGAATTAGCAGAAAATCTAACCAGCTTCTTTGGATTCGAACTCCAGTTCTGCTACACAGAACGACTCCGCTTGAACAATCAAGCCAAGTTTATATTTGTGCCAAGCACGTTCAACTTTTGTTATTTATACCAAATTCGTTTCTTAGAAAAATAACGTTTGAACCCGCTTGAACCAACGTGGGTCCGCCCATGTATTAGTCAAGTTTTAAATATTGATTGATACCCCATTCTAAATCTTTTACCTAGCTAGTACTGTATGGATCAAAATCTAACCTGACAAGAATCAGCATGGAAAGGGACGACAAAAAGTTACTTGGGCCAAAGTCGTATCCATATAACGCGCACCTCGGCCACGACCGAGGTTATATATTCAGAACGCTTGAGAGGCGAATTGGATGTTACGGCATTTCAAAGGGCCCACCCGTAGTATAGTCAAACGACTTAAGTACTATGGTTAATGACTGTTGGGTAAAGGAGAAGACCTAGTATATAAACTAAGTGAGAAGAGGAAGAAAAAGGGGGGGCCTGAAACAAGTCCACACACACAGATATGTTTTCGGAGAAGAAGGGATCTTCATCTCTCTCTCTCCTCACGAAGGAGAAAGAAGCAAGGAAGCTCAGATCCTTAATGTACATCGTTAGTCTCATCATACCAAATGTATGAGGGTCAACTTTGTTAAAGATCGGTGACCATTTTTATCTATGTATTCTACTTTATTATTCAATATTATGTAAATCACCATCTTCTTATTATATTACGGGGTTCAGCTGTGGCTATGGTTAAATTTCATGTTCAGCTATGCTGCTCGTTTTTATACCCTGTCTCGGATCTAGGATGAATTATCTTTGGCTAGGATTTACCTCAAATTTTCCTATTCAATTAGTTTGTAAAATGACTTAACATTTTTTAGTCAAACAATTTGGCGCCGTCTATGGGGATTTTCTAGCTAAAATTTTAGTTTGCTCTAGATCTAGAGTCAGCTAGAGTTGCACTTCCCGGTTGTCGTAGTCTCGCCCTTTCATTTTACAAACACCAACTTGAGAAACAAGCTTTTGAAATAACCGAACCAACCAGGGTCAAATCTTTGCATGAAATCAAAGTCTGATATCTATACAAAATCCACGTCTTGCTGAAGCGATGGGTTTGGTACGTCGTGAGTATGAGCTGTCAGTGGAATTATGGCCATTACGCTCTGAGCACATCCACAATCCTATCTTCTATATTATCGTTAGATACCGATATATACTTCATGCGCATTGCCCCCCCCCCCTCCCCCTTAGGAAAGGACGATAGCCTATTGTATGATTCTTTGAAATAACAAGCTTGTCCTACCCGTATGCACGGAATATAACTTATGTTTCCTCTATTTTTATGCACCCCGAACGGGATCGGTCGGGACTCGAGCTCGAGATCCTAACGGACGAAGTAAGTTGTCAGTCCATAAGAAGTCCAAACTCGACTAACGACGGAGCTAAGCACGGGGCTACCAAATCTGAAACCGTCATTCGAGTATGGAACTAAATGAGTCGTTCTACAGCGCCCCTCTCACCGCGCCAGCCAATCAGGTCAAGGTAGCGGACGGTTTCATTTGGTTTTAACTTGTTATTTTTCCTTTTTTTTGGATTGGGACAGAACATGGAACTCTCCTCGGTGCGCGAACAAGGAACAAACGCCACCAAAATAACACACCGGGAAAACGTTCCGCACCACACCGCCTCACAGGCAACGATTGAGCAAAACCCTCCACACCGTACCATACGGCGTATAACAGACAAACGACTCAAAAAGCTGGCATTATTAAGAAATAACCTCCACAACCTGGGACTGGGCGGTGAGCCCATGGAACATACAGTCTCTCCAACACAGGCAGAACATGAGCACAAAACGCTTGCACGCATGCTCTCCATGGCAATCCCATGCCAGCCGACTAAATATTACAAATCAACCCCGAACTTCTTTCAAATTAATCAAGTCCCAGGGTTCCCAGAAGCACAAGCAACAAAATTCATCGCCCCTCCCGTCAATAAAGGGACTAGATAGACCGGGACTCATCCCGAAGCGTAATACTCACTAATGAAAGCAGAATTAAATAAATCGGGACTCACCTCGACGCACGCATAAACGATGCAGTAACGAGTAATATTCTCCAATAAAAGCAATGCAACAGGAAAATCTCACCATTCCACCGAGCCCGCACGCCGCCAAGCAAAGTTAAAGTTCGACCTCGCTCGAACTCGGAATAGGTTACAATTGCACCTTGTTCGAATTTACACCCTCACGGCCCCGGTCCATCTCTAAGTAAAGATAAATTCGACCACGCTCGAATTAACAAGTCAAAACTGACTCCGCCCAAGTTGGCGAGATAAAATTCGACCTTGCTCGAATTAAAAGGTCAAAACTGACTCCGCCCAAGTTGGTGAGACAAAATTCGACCTCGCTCGAATTTACAAATCAAAACTGATTTCGCCCAAGTTTTTGGCGAGATGAAACTCGACCCCGCTCGAATTAACAAGTCAAAACTGACTCCGCCCAAGTTGGCGAGACGAAACTCGACCTCGCTTGAATTTACAAATCAAAACTGACTTCGCCCAAGTTTTTGGCGAGACAAAATTCGACCTCGCTCAAATTAACACTCTTAGGACCATCGACCATCGCAAAACGAAAGGAAAGTTTGACTTCGCTAGAACTCATGACGGGTTACAATTCGACCTCGCTCGAATTAACACTCCTACAACCATCGGCCATCGCCAAGCGAAAGTAAAATTCGACCTCGATCAAGTCAACAAGCCAAAGTTTGACCTCGCTCGAACTCGTAATGGGTTACAACTCGACCTCGTTCGAGTTCACACCCACATGGCCCCCGGCCACCGCCAAAGAGAAACTCAACTTTCATTCAAGTTATTAAGTTTTGACTCAGCTCGGACTAACGAGATAAGATTCGACCCCGCTCGAACTAATGAGATAAGATCCGACCTCGCTCGAATCAGCAAGCTAAATTCGACCTCGTTCGAAATTCCCAACTAAAAGTCACGTACATAAAAGAAGAGAAAGAAAGTCGAAATATACGCCACCAAAGGTAAACCAACTCTTATTCAGATATATATACATACACGACAACGTCTTACAAAAGGCCGAAAGCGTGCCCAAAAAAACAACAAGCCACAACAAAAGGAACAAAAAGAAGCTAAGTACGAAAAGCTACAAAAACTTCACTCGGCCTCATCTCCGCCAGCGTCCTCGTCGGCGTTGTCATGATTAGAAGAGAGACCATCTTCAGTCTCAGCACCCCCACTATCCCCCGGTGTCGCAGGGTCACAACCGCAGGTAAGACGAGCCTCGCGTGCCTTAACCCGAGCATCTTCTAAAGCAGCCTCAGGAATGCTCCCCGCCGTCCACAAGCCTTTATATATATCTCGTTGGGCCTCAGCATAGACCCATAGCTCATACAAACGACGGGGGACAGCAGCAGGGGAGGACTCTTAAGGCCGGACCTGAGCCAACAGCTGCGCCTTCTCGGCCTCTAGAGTCGTAACTCGGTCTCCAAGGTCCGAAGCATCTGGATTAAGCTTACTTATCCGCTCCTCGAGCCGAGCCTCCCTCAGTGTGGTCGTCGACCTCTTGGCTTCCTGCTCAGACTTGAGGATGCGGATAGTGTCTTCCAACGTCGTCGCCCTCGCCAAAGCCTCCACTCGAGCTCCCTCAGCTCTCTCCAACTCAGCCACCTTCATTTCTTGCTCAGCCACCTTCTCCGTCCACTTTGCACTTAGTTCGGCGACTCTAGTGGCATTATGCTCAAGCTCGGCTCGCAAAGACAACACCTTTGCCTGAAGGTCCTCGCATTCTGCTGCAACCCCTTTGCCCACCTCGAACTCCTCGTCTTTGGCACTGAGAAGCTCCTCGAGCTCACTGCATCTGCGGAAAGACCGCATCAGATCCTCATCCCTTTTCTCCAACTCCTCCCTGGCGGATTGAGTACTGGTGACCGCCCTAAGCTGCTCATGCATCTCACGACACCTATTGCGATACCGACGATATTTCTCGGCCATTTTTAGAAAGACTTCGGCCCGCGTCTCATCCCTACGAGCACTCTCGATCTCCAGCATGTAAGTCTTAAAAAAAAGAGAGGAAGAATCAGCAAAAGCAAAGGGTACAAAACAAAGAAAATAGCAAAAGGAAACACACCCTCAAGGCCATCACAGCCACACCACGTGACAGACCAGAATCACTAATCTCCCGAAGAGATCTACTTTCGGCGGCGGAGCACAAAAGGTCAAATTGAGGCACCAAATCCACCGTGTCCTCCAACAGGTTAAAATCCGATGGGATTTCGACAAATGGGAAGGGACTTCCGCCCTCACATCGACCCTGGTAAAGCCTTCCTTGAACATTCTCATGTCCTCAGGATCGATGTCAGAATTGGATTCATAATCCTCCACCACTATGCCCTTCAACCTCTCATTAGCCGAAGATAGGGTACGGGCCAACCGAGACGTCGTTGGGCCGCTCGGAACAGTTGCGGCAGCCTTGGATCTCTGTTTCCCTACCGCAACAGCCTTTTCCACGCCCGCAACGGGAATCGCCTCCACACCCAGGATGGCACCACCGCCAAAATGGGGTCGCCCCTCGAGGGCATTTCAGCCAAAGACACCCCTTCCAACACTATCCTCCGCCTCTTTGACGGGGCGCCTTTGCCACTACCACGAGAAGGTTCGCCCGTTGAATGAAATATAGGGGCCGGAGTCTCCAACCGAGGAGCAACCTCCAAACGAACAGGTTCGGTCGTGGACGTGGTCCGACGAGCAACCAAACTTTGGCTGCCCTCGTCCACAGTTGCTCTTGGTATGGGCCGGGCAGAGGAAGCCGGTTGAAGGAAAGTGAGGGCGGGAGCCCTTTCCCTTCTCGCTCCTCTCCAACCTGCCAACAAGAAATTCGATCAAACAAATAAGATAAAAAAAAGACGGGACAAAGAAAAAAGCAACTACGGCCGAAATAAGCCGACTTACCAGCGGAAGGCTTGCGCCCAAACCTCTCGTGGAAAGGCGTCATTCGTGAATCCCCATCGTTTGGGGCGGAATCGAGCTCACCCATCCGCGAATATCTGCAACTTACGGAGGAGGCACCCTCTCGGCTGCAGAAACAGAAAACACTTGACGATCATTAAAGGGAGTCGACCAACAGCCATGTTCAAAAAATATAATGTAATAAAAGGAAAGGGAGACCTACGGGAGAAATTCCATGCCTCAGGGAACCCAGCGGGGTTAGACACTACGTGCTCCTTGCGGACATAGAAGTAGTTTTCCCAGAAGCGGAGGTTAGTCTTGTCGTCCATCTTCACCACCAAACCCTTGGTTCCTCGGTGACACATGTGAATCATCGTGCCCCTATGAAAGGGGGGGGGGGAGGGGTGAAAAGGTGAAGCATGTGTTGTAGAGAAATTCCTCGATCAGCTAGCTCCGCATACTTGCTAAGCATAAGGAAGAGCTTGCATACGTAAGGAGAGAGTTGGGCCGGACGCACCTCGTAGAAGCGATAGAAGTCCACCGTCAACGAGGGAAGGGGAAGCGTGTATCCAATGATAAATGGATATGCATAGAACGTGCAGTAGCCCGGGCGGTGTATATGCACTATCTCCCGACCCGCCGGAACTAGCTCAATGTGATTGAGAATCCCCCATTTGGATTTGAACGCCGTGAGCGACGCTGCATCCATCATCGAGAGAACAGGTTTTGGCTCATCCCCAGCGGGGCTGTTGAAGTCAGTCCTCGCCTTCCCTAGACGGGGAACCACCTTATCTACCGTTGAACTCTCGTCCTCCACCGGACCCACTCCCTCTTCGATTAGGGGTACATCATTTTCCGGCACCGGAGCACCAACGGCTCTATCAGGGTCGGAAGATGCACTAGCCATCTTTTCCTTGATTGAGAGAAACGGGAATGATAAGGGAAAGAGGTAGCGGTCACAAGAATTTTTAGCAAAAACATAAATATGAGAAACTGAAGGAGAAGAAGAAGAGTTGCAAAAATCTCTCTTGAGCGATTAAGAAGCGTAACATTCAAATGAAAGATTCTCCCCTATTTATAGGGATATAAAATGCCCCAAGCAGGAAAAGCAAATGCCGCCAAAACGTGCGCCATAATCACGCATGAGAAGTATCAATGACATTCTGAACTGACGTGACGGTCTGACGCAGCTCTCGAAACGTCACGTCGCTACCTCGTCACGAGGTTCTCGCCTCTCGCACAAAGTGCTCAAATTCATCACAATTTTCGAATCGACAGAGTTCGCCCATCGAGCTCGCCAAAAGGCGACCCCAACAGGCGGAGGGACTAACTGTATGGGTCAAAATCCGACCGGACAAGAATCGGTATGGGGAGGGACGACAAAAAGTTACTTAGGTCAAAGTCGTATCCATACAACGCTATAACGACACGCACCTCGGCCACGGCCGAGGTTATATATTCAGAACGCTTGAGCGGCGAATTGGATGTTACGGCATTTCAAAGGGACAACCCGTAATATAGTCAAACAACTTAAGTACTATGGTTAATGATTGTTGGGTCAAGGAGAAGACCTAGTATATAAACTAAGTGAGAAGAAGAAGAGGGGGGGGGGGGTTGGCTGAAACAAATCCACACACACAAATATGTTTTCGGAGAAGAAGAGGGATCTTCATCTCTCTCTCTCCTCACGAAGGAGAAAGAAGCAAGGAAGCTCAGATCCTCAATGTACATCGTTAGTCTCATTATACCAAATGTATGAGGGTCAACTTTGTTAAAGATCGGTGACAATTTTTATCCATATATTCTACTTTATTATTCAATATTATGTAAATCACCATCTTCTTATTATATTACGGGGTTCAGCTGTGGCTATGGTTAAATTTCATGTTCAGCTATGCTTGCTCGTTTTTATACCCTGTCTCGGATCTAGGATGAATTATCTTTGGCTAGGATTTATCTCAAATTTTCCTATTCAATTAATTTGTAAAATGACTTAACATTTTAAGTCAAACAAGTACCACCACTACCCCACTTTTACTAGTTAGTACCTTAATACTTCGTTTCCTTCTTTTCATTATTTGTTGTTCATTATCTTTTGTTCTTGGAAACAAAATTCCGTGTAAAATTTACCCTGTAATTGCATCACGTTGAGCTCATGTGACCTTACAAATTTTTTCCTGTTAACTCGTAATATATAGCTAGGTCAATCAATTGATTAGGAAGCAAATAGAAACTTCTCTTAAAGGACCAACTGGGTGGTTCTTTTTCCTGAATAAACAATAAGCACTTGAGCTTATTTAATATACCGTGACAGATAAGGCTAGGATAGCTTGTCTTAAAATCGATTAAATGTTAAATATGCTGATTTGACTAGCTGATAGTCAGTTATGATTCACGAATTTATGAATTCTGCACTTCGTAATCGTAAAAGATTAAGTAGTAGCTTGTAGGTGTGCCTATGTTTCATTGAATAAATGTGTCTTTGATTTTAAGGCGTCGTGGCATTAATTAGAACCATATATGGAGTAACATTCATGTTACAATTTGAACCACGAATTACTTAGTGTTCTTTTCATTAATAATTGTGTTATTTCTAACAATGACATGATCATTCAACTATTTATATATATTATTTTCCATAAGTGGATACGTTCCAAGAAATACTTAGAGCCCGTTTGGCTATGAATTTTTTTCCGAAATTTTCTATTTTTTCTCGAAATTTGCGTTTGGCCATAAAATGTTCAATTTTCACTTTAAGATGAGTTTTAAAACTTTTCAAAAATTTGAAAAACTCCAAAAAGCTATTTTTCAAAATTTTCACTCAGATCACTCACACAAATTCAAAAACAACCCAAAATTGTATTCATGTCCAAACACAACTCTAATTTTCAAATACAATTTTCACTTGAATTTTTTTTCACCTTTTCCCGAAATTTTATAATTCTTATGTCCAAACGCCCCCTAGTTATTTGACTAATCTAACTTAAATAAATGGTTTTCCATCAAATTTAATTTCATTTATTGCTTTAATATTTTTTTTGGTTAAAAGGGTGGATATTTATATAACTACTAAACATTTTGTTATAGTATTGGTCTAAATTTGGGCGGCTTGATAACTGCAAATAAATATGTTCGAGGCTAGAGCTGACCACGGTACAATGGCGAGGAGTCGTCTGAAGAAGGATTATTGCCGAGGTCAAGCAAAAGGGAAGGAAGCAACGGTAGGATAGTTTAGTAATAGATATAAGGAATATTCCATTGGATATTCTTTATGTTGTACTTTTTAGGGCTTGTTGGGAATAACCCTTATAAATAGGAAGAGATGAAGAACAAAAAGGGGATCTTCACTTTTTGATAAGAGCACTTGTAAGCACTTGTAAACGGTTGACTATAAAGAATATACAAAAAGGCTTGTCCTGTTCACTGATTCTATTGCTCAACACACGTTGTTCACTCCTTGTTTACAAGATCCAAAGATTCCCCATCCATTCTCATTTATCATTTTCCTACGTTGCTGGCAGGAAGAAGAATCACCCAAATCATCTAACATTTGGGTGATAAATTCCTCTTTATTACATTTATTGCCATTATTCGCATTCATTGCATGTTCTTACTATAATACTCATTGACAATCATTGAACACGTACCTGATATTTATTATTCTCGAACATGATCTCAACTCGCGGATCTGTCTATCTCTTTTATCTAGAATTTATTATATATAACTAGGATTCACCCTTTATTTCCTCATTAATTAGTTTAACATAAAGCTTAAAACTTTTTGGTCAAACAATTTGGCGCCGTCTGTGGGGAGGTTCTAATAAAAATTTTAGTTCTTTCTAGATACAAAAAACAATAACAACATCATCCATCTTTTTCTCGTTTGCACGAACTAACAATGGCAGGAAAAAGGAGAGGAAAGACTGAAAGCAGTAGTAGACGTCACTGCCAACCTCTTGAACACCATCAACGAGGTTGACAGAGAAGGCGAGGAGAATGCGACGCCGAGTGCTAAACCCAGGCAGAACGACTTACCTCCCCCTCATGGAAGTGTAACCGTTTCACGTGAATGGGGAGCCTCCACATCCCCAACCGAGGAAGCGCCGCTAGCTATCAAAAAACTACTAGAGACGTGGCTGACAAGCACTCGAAGTGACATACTCGACAAACCCGTTTAACGGGCGAATAGAAACGCCACACAAGCGGATGTCACAGCAACCGCCGACGAGCAACCCACCCTCCCAACAGATAACACCCATACCGTTGTTAATGTAGGTAACGACGCACTTGCCGCCATCTTAAAGAAAATGGAAGAAATGGAGAATGAGAATAAAGCGCTCAGTGACCAAATGAGGGAGCATCAATAAAGGGTTGATAAGATACCGGGCGCCCTGAAATTGCTACCAAAACGAGACGTTGGCCGGTTCATCGAACAACCATACGAGGAGGCGGCCCCACATGCAATACCCAAAACCTTCAAGATGCTGCCATATCTTAAGATATATGACGGCACGGCAGATCCCGAAGATCACATCATTCATTATGTCACGGTAGTAAAGGGCAACGACCTCTCAAAAGAGCAAGTACCATCAGTGTTGCTAAAGAAGTTCGGCGAGACCCTAATGGGGGGAGCCTTAACCTGGTACTCACAATTACCAACATGCTCTATAACAACGTTTGATGAAATGGCTGACAAGTTCGTCACCGCCCACGCCGGGGCTAAAAAGGCGGAAGCCAGGGTGAATGATATATTCGCCGTTAGGCAATCGCCTGGCGAGGAACTCAGGGACATCCTCGCTTGGTTTAACAGAGTAAGAATGAGCTTACCAAATGTATCCAAAAGGGATGGCGGTGGAAGCTTTCCAAAATGGGTGGAAAAGGAACGGGTTGAGAGCGACCAGAAAGTTACTAAGCAGGATCATGAAATACCCTCCCACCACTTGGGAAGAAATTCACAACGCCTACTGCGCTGAGGTGAGAGCAGACGAGGATGACCTTAACGGTCCGACCCAATGGCTAATGTCGGTCCAAGCAGAGCCGAGGAAAGACCTTCATAATGACGGTCGAAGAGATCAGCCAGGTCCACGCCTTAACTGAGACAGGCATCAACCCTATGTCAGAATAGCCATCCCACCATCTCCTCTCCATACGGAAGGACCGTCCAGGCTGCATACAGGGACTCAGCGAAACAAAAGAGGTATGCCTCCACTTTTATCTGCTCACAATTTTTGTGTTTCCCCTTCAGAAATAGTGTACGCACTAGAGAAGCTCGGCCCGAAGGTGAAGTGGCCACAAAAGATGAAGTCCGGCCCAAATGCCCGAAAGTCGAACGTTCTTTGTGAATTCCAACGGGGTCATAAAACCGAGGACTGCATAGCCTTACGGCAAGAAGTAGTGAACATGCTCCACCATGGGCACCTAAGGGAGCTAATGAGCGACTGAGGAAGAGCTAACTTCGGCCGCGGACGAGAACAACACCAAGCCCCTCCAAAGCCACCCTCCCCCGCTCGCACCATCCAAATGATCACCGGCGGGGGCGATGAAGCAGCAATCAACCACGTGAAATTTACCACCACACATAAACTGAAGTTGTCGATCACCCACGAGCGGTATGATGACCTCGAAGACAATATCTTTTTCGATGAGTCAGATACCCACGATTTGACCTATCCTCATCTCGATGCTCTTGTCATTACTTTACGTATTTCAGACACTGATGTAAAAAGAATAATGGTAGAAAACGGAAGCGGCACGTGTATTATTCACCCTCGAGTCCTCGTACAAATGCGACTCAAGGACAAGATAATACCATGCTGCATAACACTAACATGTTTTAACAATGCAGTCGAGAGAACCTAAGGAGAAATAACGCTGCCCGTTCTGGCCGGGGGCATCACCCTAGAAACAACATTCAATGTCATGAACCAGGACAGAGCTTACAACGCCATCATAGGACGACCATGGATACACGCCATGAGAGCCATCCCGTCCAGCCTGTATCAAGTAATCAAGTTCCTTACTCCGTGGGGGGTATTCAACATTCGTGGCGAACAACATACAGCCCAAGAATGCTATCGCATCACCCAGGATTGTACATACACTCAAGAGCTAAAGGGAATAGACTCAGAAACATAGCAATTACCAAAGTTGTGGTCCGAACTCAACGAACAAAAAGACGTGATCAAGGACCCTGACGTCGTGGAAGCCGTAGGGTCAATGGTAGAAGACCTCGACCCCGTCCAACTAGACAGCAGCTACAACAGCAAAAGGGCTTACATAGGCCATAATCTATCAGAGCCAGGTAAATTTCATAAGTTCTTAATTAACAACGCCGATTTGTTTGCTTTTTCCCACGCAAATATGCCAGGTATCCCGAAAGACGTTGCCACACATAAGTTGAACGTCGACCCACTCTACCCTCCAGTACAACAAGTAAGAAGAAAATTCAATACAGTAATCAACGAAGCCGTCAGCGATGAGGTGGATAAACTACTCGCTAATGGCTCCATCCGAGAATCGAAATACCCCCAATGGGTCGCCAACGTAGTCATGGTGAAAAAGAAAAACGGAAAGTGGCGGATGTGCGTGGATCTCACAGACCTAAACAAAGCCTGGCCGAAAGACTCCGTTCCATTGCCTCACAACGACCAACTCATCGACGCAACGGCAAGGCACGAGTTGTCGAGCTTTTTGGACGCCTACTTAGGTTACAATCAAATCCTCATGGAGGAAAAGGACCAGGAAAAGACTACTTTCATCACCTATCAGGGAACGTACTGTTACAGAGTCATGCCATTCGGGTTGAAGAACGCAGGGGCGACTTACCAAAGGCTGGTCACCAAGATGTTCAAGGACAAACTCGGCAAAACAATGAAAGTATACATAGACGATGTTGGTCAAATCAAAAAGGAAGGAAGACCACATCGACCACCTGAAGGAAGCCTTCGGTATACTAAGGCAATACGGTATGAAGCTAAACCCCGAGAAGTGCTCCTTTAGCATAACTTCGGGCAAGTTCCTCGATTTTTTGGTATCGCAAAGAGGCATCGAGGTCAACCCCGACCAGATCAAAGCCATCGAGGGAATACCCGAAGTATTGACCAGCAAGAAGTAGGTACAAAAATTGACATGCCGTATAGCTGCCCTGTCAAGGTTCATCTCACGGTCCTCTGACAGATGCCACAAATTCTTCAACGTGCTCAAAAAAGATAGCGGGCTCCAGTGGAATTCGGAATGCATCGATGCCTTAAGAGAACTAAAGGCATACTTGTCCTCGCCCCGGCTACTCGCCAAAGCAGAACCCGACGAACGCCTCCTGATATACTTAGCCGTATCAGAGGTCGCGGTAAGCGCAATATTGGTTTGTGAAAACAAAGGTACGCAATCTCCAATCTATTAAATTAGCAAAACCCTGATCGACGCTGAAACGAGGTACCCCCACCTCGAAAAATTGGCCTTGGTATTGGTTATAGCTTCACGAAAGCTTAGACCCTATTTTTAATGCACCCCATATCGGTGGTAACAACCTCCCCCCTACGGAGCATCCTACATAAATTCGAACAGTCGAGGAGATTGGCCAAGTGGGCCATAGAATTGAGCGAGCACGATATAACATATCAGTCGTGAACAGCGATAAAATCGCAGGTACTCACCGACTTCATTGCCGATTTCAGTGCCAAAATAATGCCCGAGGTCGAGCAAGAAACTTCTCGTACCTCACCCAGGCTACCCGACCTATGGGTCCTATACACCGATGGCGCATCCAACGCGCTAGGATCTGGACTGGGACTCGTACTCGAGGTCCCAACCGGCAAAGTCATCCGCCAATCCATACGGTGCCCCGATATGACTAACAATGAGGCCGAGTATGTGGCTATAATTGCAGGACTAAAGCTAGCTCTCAAATACAGAGCACGACGAGTCGTCCTCAGATGCAACTCACAACTTGTTGTCAACCAAGTCACCGGGACTTTCCAAATCGAAGAGCAGAGGCTACAAAAGTACCAGGCAGAAATTCATATACTGTTACCAAAATTCAACGAATGTCGACTCGACCAGATTCCTCGATCACAAAACATCGAGGCAGATGGCCTCGCCAAGTTAGCAGCGGCCACCAAAAACATTACAAGAGAAAATGTGGTCACCCTCCTCCACTCGTCAATAGACCAACTTGAGGTACACTCTGCAAGTTTGACTTAGGACTGGCGCAACTGTATTATAACATATCTGCACTTAGGGGTGTGCGTTCGATTTATCGATTCGATTTTGACCCTTATCGATAATTACTTATCGATTATCGACTTGTACATATGCTTATCGTTATCGTTTCAATAAGGTTTCAATTTTTTCGATTTCGATTTATCAATTTTTGGGGCTTATCGATTCAGTTATCGATTACACCAATAAGAAAATTTGCGGGATTTCACGGAAAGTATATCGCTATAAACACGCCTAACTAATATGGACCAAAAGAAGCTAAAACAAGACGAACACCGTTTATAACATAAAAATTGTGTCAACAAGCACATGCAACGAAACTAAAGTAAGGGATCAAATGTATGCCACCAACACTCCAACGGTATAAAAAAAATACATCATCACGGCTAATTCTATTTTTCATTAATTTGAACTTCATTCCCTTGAGCTTTAAATATGATCATTCCTTAAATGTGGTAGATGAAATAATAGGGTTAGGGACTTAGGATAAAGGAAAGGGTATTATAGAATAAGGGTAAAAAAATTAATTTTTTTAGTATTTCTTATCGGTTTATCGATAAACCGATAACCGAAGAGGACAAAATCGAAATCGAAATCGATAACTCGATAAGGAAAATTTCGAAATCGAAATCGAAATCGATAAATCGCTAAACCGATATCGATAAACCGATTACAAATAATCGATTCGATTTATCAATAAACCGATTCGAATGCATACCCCTATCTGCACTTGGGAGTAGTCCCATCAGACAAAAAGGAAGCCAAAAAGCTTCGAATGCAGGCGGCCAGGTACAACATCATAAACCACGACCTGTACAAAAGAACGTTTAAAGGCCCCTTGGAAAAATGTCTAGGGCCAAACCAAACAAAACGCGTCCTCGAGGAAGTACAGGAAGGCCACTGCGGTGCCCATACAGGCAACCGAACCCTCGTCAGATGCCTCATTCGAGCAGATTATTATTGGCCCATAATGAAGAAGGACGCCACCGACTACGTCAAGAAGTGCGAGCAGTGCCAGAAATACGCTCCTATGATATACGAAGCAGGCGAGCACCTCCACTCGGTTACATCGCCATGGCCGTTCATCAAATGGGGAATGGACATTGTTGGAACCCTTCCAGCAGGGCGAGGTAATATATGATTTCTTTTGGTTTTAACTGACTATTTTTTCAAGTGGGTAGACGCAGGTGCATTGGCCCAAATACTCGAACACGAAGTTATCACATTCATATGGAGAAACATCATATGCCGCTTCAGCATCCCCGAAGAAATTAGCTGTGACAACGGACCCCAATTCACCGGAACAAAGACCGCCGAATTCTTCGAAAAATGGCACATCAAGCGAATATTCTCCACGCCATATCACCCTGCTGGTAACGGCTAGGCCGAATCCTCCAACAAAACAATACTAAACATCTTGAAGAAAAAGCTTAAGGACGCCAAGGGGCTATGGCCGGAATTGCTACTAAAACTACCGTGGGCATACCGCACCACGCCAAAAACAAGCACAGGAGAAACTCCATATTCAGTAGTCTATGGGACTGACGCCATGATACCAGTCGAGGTCGGGGAACCTAGTTTGAGATACTCCAGTGAAAGCAGACCAAGCAACGACGAGAACAGGAAACAAGATCTTGACGAAGTAGAGGAGCGAAGAGACATGGCTTATAGAAGAATGATAGCCCAAAAATAGCAAGCAGAACTGTACTACAACAAAAAGGCCAAAGTACGACCACTCAAAGTTGGAGACTATGTACTCAAGGCCAAAACACAGGCGAGCAAAGATTCAAGAGAAGGTAAACTACGAACCAATTGGGACGGGCCATACAAAATCACGGCAGTTGCAAACAAAGGATCATTCCAACTAGAAACAATGGAGGGAAAGCTACTACAAAATAATTGGAACGTCGCCCACCTAAAATACTTCAACTTCTGAAAACGGTTGCTCGAATTACTTTACATTCGACCTCGCTCGAATTATTTGATTTTCGACCTCACTAAACCTTGATCTCATCCGAGCTAATTAATACTCGACCTCAAGTCTGTCTATGTTCGACTCAACCAATATCAACCATATACAAACAGCCAAAAAATCAGGGGCTTCCCCACATGGCAAAAAAAAGAAGAGGAAAAGAGAACAGGAATCCAGAAATACACAGCAAAAAGGGAATTGTTCCATTTCAATTATCGGATTACAAAACTTTTTACAAAGGGCTCAAGGACGCCCTCACAAAACTAGCAAAGCAAAAAAAAAACTAAATATAACAGCTTCACGCCACATCATCCCCATTGGCGTACTCTTCATCATACCAAGGATCAGAAGCAAGCGTATCCGCGGTGTCGTCATCCTCATCCCCGCCGGGCGTACCAGGGTCGAAACTGCAAGCTTCACACGCTGCACGTGCCTTGACACGGACGCCCTCAAGCTCTGCTTCGGAAACATTCCCGGTAGCCTTCAAAGATTTGTACACGTCAAGTTGAGCCTCGGCATGGACCCACATCTCATACAACTCCCGCGGCACAATGGGATCGGCAGAAGTATGAGATGTAGACGGTTGTGACTGCCGTCGCGTCTCCTCGGCCCTCAAGGTAACGACTTGCTCGTTTAACCCGGACAATTTCGCCTCCAAACCCTGGATCCGTTCTTCCAACCTCTCCACCTTAAGCGCCGATGTCTCCACCTCATTAGCCCGTTCGGACCTGCAAACACGGAGGGCATCTTCTAGGGCCGCCGCTTTAGCCATAGCAGCCATTCTGCCTTTCTCGGCCCGACTCAATTCTTTGACCTTGGCACTCAGCTCGCCCCTCAGATCGATAGCCCTTGCCTCCCTCTGCCCGAGTTCAGCCGTTAAGGATGCGACCTGCATCTGAAGGTCAGCGTTCTCAGCCATCACTCCCTTATTCACCTCGAGCTCGTCCTCTTTGGCCTTTAGCGCTGCCTCAAGCTCGCTGCACCTACTGATGGACCTCATAAGCTCATCATCCCTCTCCCTTAGCTCTTCATCTTTCTTCGTCAGCTCATCGTCTTTTTGTTTGAGCCCATCACGAAGCGACTAAAATTCGCCATCCTTGCTAAGGAAGTCGACCAACATTCGGTGCTTAGAACGGTACTCCTTGTACTTGGAGGTCATCTTCTTAGAAATGGTCATCCTTTGCTCCCCCCCGCCAGTCACGCTCGATCCCCATGATAAGAGTCTGATGCAAAATAACAAAAAGAAGTCAGTGTAAGCATATTGCACGTATGAAACAAACCCAACCTAACATGGAAAAGCACTCACCCGCAGAGCCATGCCAGACATGCCCAACGATAGGTCCACATCTGTCATCGTCTGTAGCGTCGTATTCTCAAAAGTCGCGCACAGAGGAGCAAAGGCTGGCACCGCCTGTTCTGAGTTTGCCAAAAGGTCGTAGTCCACAGGGACGACTATGTGCCGATTAGGACCCTCCATCTTTATCTCTACACGAGTAGTCCTCTCCATGAAGGTCCGAATCTCCTCAGGGTCGATATCCGAGCCAAAGTCGTCGTCCCTCGCAGGAATAGCTCTACTTCCCCGGCCACCGATGATGAGCCGCCTTCTGCGGCTCGTGTAAGCTCTCCGCTACCATGAACCTCCTCAACCCCAGAGGGCCTCCTCTCCATGATGATGCCCGCCGTAGAAACGACCTCAACGTCTGGTGTAAGCGCAGGTTCCGCCTCCAGAGCAACAAATTTTTCCGGCTCAACGTCAGCGACGATGGCCTTTCCAGTCTCAACCCTTCGCCTTTTCCTCAACAATGTCTCCTCGCCATTAGATGGTTCATCTACAAGGTGAAAGATGGGCCGAGAAAAGATCTCATCTCGTACGGCCACAGTTTGAGGGGCGGAATCCCTCACTGGCGGAGCTTGAGTCCGACCTCCTCGAGCTGACTCGGCCAAGGCAAATTGCATTCCACTCAATGCGATAGCTTGGCAAAATGCAGGCACTGGGCCCTCGTCTTCTTGGAAACTCGCCGACCTAGCACCAAATGAAGGTCGCATCAAGAAGCGATGGTAAACAACAATAAGCTGAGGTAGAAATGACACTTGCTGGACGGGATCTTGGGTCCAAAATGCTTGTGAAAGGACGCCCAATCGCGAATTCCCACAGTGTGGGGGTAACACGCGAGCCACCCAGTCTTCAATATCGAAAATGGGAGAAAGTGCACGCCTCTCAACTGAAAAACAAGGAAGCCGCGAGTGAGTCAAAAATGAAAAAATGAAAGAAAATAACGAGCATACGGTGAGATACTTATGATTATAGTTCCATTGTACGGGAAACCCAGTGGATTCACCACCAAGTGCTCGGTCTTGACGAAGAAGTATTATGCTAGAATCGTCGTTCGTCTTATCATCCATCCCGGCCACCAACCCTTTGATCCCGCGATGCCGCAGGTGTTTCAATGTACCTCTATATAAGCTAGGCGAAAATAGATGTAGCAGGTGGCAAACGTTAACCTCATAACCGGCCAACTCTGCATACTTCGCCAGCATCAAAAATTTTTTGTACAAATAAGGGGAAAGTTGCGTCGGGCAGACATTGTAAAATCGACAAAATTCCTCCGCTAATGGGGGAAGAGGAAGAGAATAACCAATTAAAAACAGATAGAGGTAGAAAGCATAATATCCGGGTCAGTGAACCTCTACGATGTTGCTCCCGCCCGAAACAATCTCGACGTGAGGAGGAATGCGATATTTTGACCGGAGGTCGGCTATTTGAGGCGGTCCCGTCTCAGAAAGCTTCTAAGCAGGAGCGGGAGCTGGTTTGTTTGGGAAGTTATGTCTGACCAAAGGGTTCCTAGGAACCACTTCCTCCACGGTGGGGAAGCTTGCTCCTCTTCGACCATGAATTCTTCACCGCCGGGAGGAAGGGCCACCGATAAAGGAGTGCCATCGGAAACTTCGTCGTGAATATGAGGGGATGTTAACATATTTTCATAGTGAAACGAATGCAACGAAATCGGAAGAAGAAGATATCAACTGGGTGAGAAGTCAGGGACTGGAATTGAAGAGGCTGCAAGAGATTGAAAGCGGAGATCGAAGAAGAAGATCAAAGAAAACAATACACATGCGAAATGAGAAATGATGAAAATTTTCAAAAATGGAACCCCCCATCTATTTATAGGGTTGGTAGCACCAGAATAGAAGCAAAAGATCGTCAATGGCACCAAAATTGAAGCGACAGAGGTGCAGGCACTGCATGGGAAAGACGCGCAATGATGACGCGTGTGGTCATGACGTCATCCCACGTTAACCACACCAACCGCAGCCCCGCTGGCCATGCAGTTTTTTCGACCTCGGCCGATTCGATTCAATCAACACGACCAAATTTCTTATCAACGGTTACAGACCGGATTCGCTCATCGAGGACGTGCAAGATCACGACCTCAACAAGCGGAGGGACTAACTGTATTGGTCTAAATTTAGGTGGCTTGATAACTGCAAATAAATATGGTCGAGGCTAGATCCGACCATGGCACAATGGCGAGGAGTCGTCTGAAGAAGGATTATTGCCGAGGTCAAGCAAAAGGGAAGGAAGCAACGGTAGGATAGTTTAGTAATAGATATAAGGAATATTCCATTGGATATTCTTTATGTTGTACTTTTTAGGGCTTGTTCGGAATAACCCTTATAAATAGGAAGAGATAAAGAACAAAAAAGGGATCTTCACTTTTTGATAAGAGCACTCGTAAAGGGTTGACTATAAAGAATATACAAAAAGGCTTGTCCTGTTCACTAATTGTATTACTCAACAAACGTTGTTCAGTCCTTGTTTACAAGATCCAAAGATTCCTCATCCATTCTCATTTATCATTGTCCTACGTTGCTGTCAGGAAGAAGAATAACCCAAATCATCTAACATTTGGGTGATAAATTCCTCTTTATTACATTTATTGTCATTATTCGCATTCATTGCATGTTCTTACTATAATACTCATTGACAATCATTGAACACGTACCTGATATTTATTATTCTCAAACATGATCTCAACTCGCGGATCTGTCTAAATCTTTTATCTACAATTTATTATATCTAACTAGGATTCACCTTTTATTTCCTCATTAGTTAGTTTAACAAAAAGCTTAATACTTTTTGGTCAAACAGTAACTATTAGTCAAATACAACATACAAGTTGATATAATACTTAAATCCACGACCAATCAAATATGGGGGTGTTACAATTGATTCTCAATAAATAATGTTAGATATGAAATCTAACTGCATGCATACAAAGCTGGACCTTTTTATTCCGTATATTTAATGAAAGGTGAAAAATACTTATGTACCCACTAAATTCGAGGTTAGATTAGAATAGGTGACATTGAGACAATCTAACTATATTGGTCCCTTAGGTACCAAAAAGCGTGAAGTTAATTAAGGCAAATAAGTAAGGCCTAACATTAGGCAAATGCCAGGTGCTTAATATATCACCTCTCGTTATATAGACCTTATAGATGGTTGGCGCAGCCTGTACAGGTTGGGTTGCGACTTCAAGTGCAATATCCCCCTTAACAATTGTTCTCTATTATGCTTCCTCTCTCTCTTCTTGTTTTTCCCTTTCCTCTTAAGTCAACAAATGTGATCATTGTACTCTCTATTTGGAACACCCCCGCACGCCCTGATAACTGGAACAAGATAATCTGGGGACCTAATATTGGGTAAAACATGAATTGGGTGGGTAATGACTATGACACATGATAAAGAAATGGAGCTTAGACATAATTCAACGCATTAAAAGCTAGCTCAAAATATGAGAATTGCCCATGACCATATAAGGAGAAACATGACATTCCCACCACCGTTGTGAGGCATACATATATACACAAAACCAGTGTATTTTAATTTATCATAGTAGGTAATTTACCTTATTTTCATGTTACTAATTTTAATTATTATGGACAATTATATAAAATTATCTTTTAGCAAGTGAAATAATAATTTAAAAATAATTTTAAACTATCAATATTTAGACTCTATATAGCTTAAGCTAAGATGCAAATGCACTCGTTATCTAGCTTGGTTACTATATTGTTGTTTCTTTTACAAGGACTACAGCTATTTATTTACTCCCGGACGCCTTACCTCGTTGACAAAATCAAACTTATAAGCTACAATTAATTTACATCTATCTATCTATCTATCTATCTATCTATATCTATATTATTATAAAAGCACGAATATTTATGCTAAATGTTGAACGACTAAAATATTCTTGAAATATTGACCGACTTTTATGCCCTTGAGTATTTGTATAATTTAAGGATCTAAAAATAACCTAATGACGGAATTCTTTTCCAATTTAAACTACACATACGTCCCTATAAAGTTGATCCTACTGGTCATCTATTATTTTTGGAAAAGAATAATTTCACTTTTAAAGGATATTGCCCGAATCAACGAAAAAACTCAACTTGGACAAAATTGTATTATATTTTTTGTATTCTACCTAATGCTAGGAGTTTAAAACCCAATTGAATTTTTTGTTGATTAGGACAATATTGATTCTTACTCTTGTTCGAAGAGTCTCCCAAAGCAGAAGTTATATGGAATTAAAACTATTTCTCCGTTACAAGTTTGAATTCTTTTGGTATACAACTGAGTACAATTCTTCCATCTAAAATATGTTTCTACATAATGGCGGCTCTATTTAACAAATTCAATATATTGAACGCCACAAGATTTTAACAGCCTGACCTTTTCTTATTAATGGATATCAATTATATCTCTAATATTTTTATTAAATTCTATTTTTTCGTTAATTTTGCATATCATGTATGATGTATCCATATTTTATGTTGAACTATATTCTCCTTTTTATACCATATATATATATATATATATACACACTTACTTACTTAACTTCATGTTGTTATTTTCTTTGCATTGAACATCACTATATATTTTAAGTGAACCACCTTCTTGAATTTGGTTGAAAAGATTCTTGAGCAGAAAGGAAGCGGCTGATTATGGTGACAATTTTTTTAACCAAATTATTTTCTCCCCTTCCTTTAGATTAACCTGTCATCTCACTACAAAAAGAATTGAAATTAGTGTCACGACCCGGATTTTCCACCCTCGGGAGTCGTGATGGCTTTAAATATTTTTCCCTTGCCGGGACGTTGTTGTTTTAATGTTGTTCCCTTGTCGGGTCGTGACAAGTTGGTATCAGAGCTCTAGGTTACATAGGTCTCACAATTCACAGACAAGCTTAGTAGAGTCTGAGGGATCGGTACGGAGACGTCTGTATTTATCCCCCAAAGGCTATAGTGTTAGGAAAAACTTCACATCTATTCTTTCCTGTCGTGCGGTTTGATTTCTCAATGACTAATTGAATTTCTACTCTGTTCTTTCGCAGATGTCGAGAACACGCGCTTCCTCATTCGGTGATCAGCAGCCCGAGCCCCCAGCAGCTCCCACGAGGGGCAGAGGGCGAGGCCAAGGCCGTGCTAGAGGCTGAGGTAGGGGCAGAGCTCAGCCCGGAGCAGCAGCACCAGAGGCGGAGCCTCAGGTTGAGTTTGACGAGGAGGTTCCGGCCCAGACAGCTCCGGTGGGACCGGCTCAGGCCCCAGAGGGGTTCATTGCTACCCCAGTACTTCAGGGTGCTCTGGTCTGTCTAGTGGGCCTCATGGAGAGTGTCACCCAGGCAGGCTTGCTTCCTGTAGCACCAGCCGTCTCTCAAGCTGGAGGAGGGTCCCAGACTCCTGCTACTGGCACTCCGGAGCAGGTGGCTCCCCAGTTTCAGACTCCAGTAGCTCAGCCAGTTGGAGCAGTTCAGCCGGGCGTAGTAGCCCAGACCGGTGACAGAGCAACTATGACTGCCGATGCCTTGTGGAGGTTGGATAGGTGTACCAAGCTCTTCACTGCCACTTTCAGCGGTGCATCTTCTGAGGATCCACATGATTATCTAGACAGCTGTCACGAGGTTCTCAGGAACATGGGGATAGTAGAGACCAATGGGGTCGATTTTGCTACTTTTCGCTTATCTGGATCCGCCAAGACTTGGTGGAGAGATTACAGTTTGGCTAGACCAGCCGGATCACCAGCTTTGTCTTGGGAGCAGTTTACTCAGCTATTCTTGGAGAAGTTTCTTCCTGTTACTCAGAGGGAGATCTATCGGAGGCAATTTGAGTGTCTCTAGCAGGGTTCCATGATTGTTACTCAGTACGAGACCAGGTTTATCGAGTTGGCCCTTCATGCTCTACTTATACTTCCCATTGAGAGAGAGAGAGAGAGAGAGAGTAAGGAGGTTCATTGAGTGTCTTATCCAGCCTATTCAACTTTAGATGGCTAAGGAGACGGGGAGTGAGATTTCTTTCCAGGAGGCGGCCAATGTGGCCAAAAGAGTTGAGATGGTTCTATCACAGAGAGGTGGTCAGGGGTCTGACAAGAGGCCTCGTCATTCAGGCAGATTCAGAGGCGCCTCGTCTGGAGGCAGGGATTCGTATGGTAGAGGCCATCCTCCTAGGCCTTTTCAGTCAGCACTTCAGGTTTCTCACGGTGCTTCAGGTGGCCGTGGTTCTCACATGAAGTATTCTGATCAGCAGTCCTACAGTGCACCACCAGCTCCTATCAGTCCACCGCTGCTCCAGAGTTTTTGGGGTGGCCATTCAGGTCGATAGGGTCAGCAGTCTCAGCAGCCGAGGACTTGTTATACTTGTGGTGATACGGGTCACATTGCTAGATTTTGTCCTCGAGCATCGAGCAGCTCTCAGCATCCGGGTTCCCAAGCCATGGTTCAGGCACCGAGTGTTCCACAGCCCGCCCAGCCAGCCAGAGGTGGGGGTAGAGGTGCTAGAGGTAGAGGTAGAGGTGCTAGAGGTGGAGGTAGAGGTGCTAGAGGTGGAGCTCAAACCGCTAGAGGTGGAGGCCAGCAAGCAGCGGTCGTCCCAGGGATGTAGTCCAGGGTGGGGGCCCAGCCCCGATTTTATGCTCTTCCAGCCAGGCCGGAGGCTGAGGCTTCCGATGCAGTCATCACAGGTACGATTCTGGTTTGTAGTAGGGATGCTTTAGTGCTATTTGATCCAGGGTCTACATACTCTTATGTATCATCTTATTTTGCGCTGTATCTGGTCATGCCTAGTGATTCTCTGAGTGCTCCTGTTTATGTGTCCACCTCGGTGGGTGATTCTATTGTGGTAGATCGTGTTCATCATTCTTGCGTGGTTGTGATTGGGGGTCTTGAGACCCGAGTAGACTTATTACTGTTGGACATGATTGATTTTGATGTCATACTGGGGATGGACTGATTATCACCTTACCACGCTATCTTGGATTGTCATGCCAAGACTAAGACCTTAGCCTTACCGGGTTTACCTCGTGGAGAGTGGAGAGGGACTCCTGGTCATTCTACCCGTAGTGTTATCTCATACATGGAGGCTCGGCGAATGGTTCAGAAGGGGTGTTTGGCCTATATGGCATATGTTCGTGATTCTAGTGCCGAGGTCCCTTTTATTGATTCTGTGCCCGTTGTCCGTGAATTTCCTGAGGTATTTCCTTCAGACCTGCCGGGTACGCCACCTGACAGGGACATTGATTTTTGCATTGATCTGGCTCCGGGCACTCAGCCCATTTCTATTCCACCATATCGTATGGCCCCTCCTGAGTTGAAAGAGTTGAAGGAGCAATTGCAAGACTTGCTTGATAAGGGCTTTATTAGGCCCAGTGTCTCGCTATGGGGTGCGCCGGTGTTGTTTGTCAAGAAGAAGGACGGATCGATGAGAATATGTATAGATTACCGGCAATTGAACAAGGTTACAATGAAGAATAAGTACCCATTGCCGAGGATTGATGATTTGTTCGACCAGCTTCAGGGTGCCCAAGTGTTTTCTAAGATCGACTTCAGATCTAGCTACCATCAGTTGAGGATTAGGGAGTCCGATGTCCCTAAGACAGCTTTTCGCACTCGATACGGGCATTATGAGTTCTTGGTGATGTTGTTCGGGTTGACGAATGCTCCAGCAACTTTCATGGATTTGATGAACCGAGTGTTCAGGCCTTACTTGGATTCGTTCGTGATAGTCTTCATTGACGATATTTTGATTTATTCCCGCAGCCGGGAGGAGCATGAGCAACATCTGAAAGTGGTTCTTCAGACTCTGAGAGATAGTCAGTTGTATGCTAAGTTTTTGAAGTATGAGTTCTGGTTGAGTTCAGTTGCTTTCTTGGGTCACGTGGTTTCAGCGGAGGGTATTCAGGTAGATCCAAAGAAGATAGAGGCAGTCAAGAACTGGCCTCGACCCACATCAGCTACAGAGATCCGGAGTTTCTTGGGTTTGGCAAGCTATTATCGTCGGTTCGTGGAGGGGTTTTCATCTATTGCAGCCCCGATGACCAGGTTGACCCAGAAGGGTGCCCAGTTTAGGTGGTCGGATGAGTGCGAGGCGAGCTTCCAGAAGCTCAAGGCAACTTTGACTACAGCGCCAGTGTTGGTTTTTCCCACAGGTTCAGGCCTATATACAGTTTATTGTGATGCATCTCGTGTTGGGCTTGGTGCGGTGTTGATGTAGAATGGCAAGGTCATTGCTTATGCTTCGCGTCACTTAAAGATTCATGAGAAGAACTATCCAGTCCATGATTTGGAGTTAGCAGCCATTGTTCACGCGCTGAACATTTGGAGGCATTATCTATAAGGCATGGCATGTGAGGTGTTCATGGACCACAAGAGTTTGCAATACTTGTTCAAGCAGAAGGAGCTAAATTTGAGGCAGAGAAGGTGGTTGGAGCTGTTAAAAGACTATGATGTCACCATCTTATATCATCTGAGAAAGGCCAATGTGGTGGCCGATGCTTTGAGTAGGAAGTCAGCCAGTATGGGCAGTCTTGCGTATATTCCGGTCGGTGAGAGACCGCTTGCTTTGGATGTCCAGGCTTTGGCCAATCAGTTTGTGAGGTTGGATGTTTCTGAGCCCAGTCGTATACTAGCTTGCACAGTTGCTATTTCTTCTTTATTGGAGCGTATCCGAGATCGACAGTATGATAATCCCCATTTGTGTGTCCTCAGAGACACGGTGCAGCACGGGGATGCCAAGCAGGTTACATTGGGAGATGATGGAGTTCTGAGAATGCAGGATCATATTTGTGTGCCTAACGTGGATGGACTTCGGTAGTTGATTTTAGAGGAGGCCCATAGTTCTCGGTACTCTATTCATTCGGGCGCCGGTAAGATGTATCAGGATTTGTGGCAGAATTATTGGTGGAGGAGAATGAAGAAGGACATTATTGCGTACGTGGCTCGGTGTTTGAATTGTCAGCAGGTTAAGTACGAGCATTAGAGACCTGGTGGTCTGTTCCAGAAGATTGAGATTCCTGAGTGAAAGCGGGAGTGGATCACTATGGACTTCGTTAGTGGACTACCACGGACTCAGAGGAAGTTCAATGCAGTGTGGGTTATTGTTGATAGGCTGACCAAGTCAGCGCATTTTATTCTTGTGGCAGTCTCCTGTTCTTCTGAGAGGTTAGCGGAGATCTATATCCGGGAGATTGTTCGTCTTCATGGTGTGCCCGTGTCTATCATCTCGGACCGAGGTACGCAGTTTACCTCACATTTTTGGAGAGCAGTTCAGCGAGAGTTGGGCACACAGGTTGAGTTGAGCATAGCGTTTCATCCTCAGACGGACGGGCAGTCCGAGCGGACTATTCAAATTTTGAAGGATATGCTTCGCGCTTGTCTCATTGACTTTGAAGTCTCATGGGATCAGTTTTTGCCTTTAGCAGAGTTCGCCTACAAAAACAGCTACCAGTCGAGTATTCAGATGGCTCCTTATGAGGCTTTATATGGTTGGCAGTGTCGGTCTCCAGTTGGATGGTTTGAGCCAGGAGAGGCTCGGTTGTTGGGTACAGATCTAGTACAGGATGCCTTGGACAAGGTCAGGATCATTCAGGATAGGCTTCGTACAGCTCAGTCCAGGCAAAAGAGTTATGCCGACCGTAAGGTTCGTGATTTGGTATTCATGGTCGGTGAGTGGGTATTGCTTCGGGTGTCTCCTATGAAGGGCGTGATGATATTTGGAAAGAAGGGTAAGCTTAGCCCTAGGTTCATTGGCCCATTTGAGATTCTCGATCGAGTGGGGGAGGTAGCTTACAGACTTGCGTTGCCACCGAGCTTATCAGCCGTGCACCCAGTGTTTCACGTGTCCATGCTTCGGAAGTATCACAGCGATCCATCCCACGTGTTAGACTTCAGTACTGTCCAGTTGGACAAGGATTTGTCTTATGAAGAGGAGCCGGTAGTAATTCTAGACCGGCAGGTTCGTCAGTTGAGATCAAAGAGTTTTCCTTCTGTTCATGGTCAGTGGAGAGGTCATCCTGCTGAGGCATCGACCTGGGAGTCCGAGTCCGATATGCGGAGCCGTTATCCCCATCTTTCCCCCGACTCAGGTACTTCCTTCTTATGTCCGTTCGAGGACGAACGGTTGTTTTAGAGGTGGAGGGTGTGACGACCCAAAAAGTCATCACTTGTTTTAGAAACAAATTTAGTGTCCCGAGACCTAAAAACCTCCTTTTTACCTCACATCGATTTGCGAGCGCAGTCCGGGCGCTTAGCCGGAAAGCCAATATATGAAAATCTGTGAAAAATAATGAATTTTTCCTTTAAAATGAATTTAAGTTGACTTCGGTCAATATTTTGAGCGAACGGACCCGGATCCGTGTTCCGACAATTTCGGGAGGTCCGTAAGAAAATATGGGACTTGGGCGTATGCCCGGAATCGAATTCCGAGGTCCCTAGCCCGAGAAATAAAATTTTTAAAGAAAATTATTTTCTGAAAAATACATGAGTTTTTGAAAATGAAATGTGTTCGAAATTTGATGGTATCGGGCCCGTATCTTGGTTCCAGAGCCCGGTACAGGTATTATATATGATTTAAGTTGAGTCTGTGAAATTGGTAAGAAACGGACTTGAAATGATGTGAATCGGACCTTATTTGAGAAAATTAGCAAATTTAACGTTCTTAAGTGATTTCATGATTTTGATGCTAAATTCATAGTTGTTGACGTTATTTTGGTGATTTGAATGCACGAGCGAGTCCCTATGATGTTTTTGGACTAGCGTGCATGTTTGGTTTAGAGCCCCGAGGGCTCGGGTGAGTTTTGGATAGGCCACGGAGTGTAATTTTAACTTAGAAAATTGCTGGTATGTTGCAGGCTTCGCATTTGGATCGCAAATGCGAGATGTGGCCTGGGCTGCCTTCTTCGCAAATGCGAAGTACCTGTCGCAAATGCGACATTGCAAATGTGAAAGCAGAGTCGCAAATGCGAAGTGGCCTGGGATTTCCCTCGATCGCAAATGCGATCATTTTATGGCAAATGTGAAGGCTGCAGGATTTTTGGTCAGGTCGCAAATGCGACATATTTTCCGCATTTGCGAAGTTAGCAGAGTCTGGGTTCGCAATTGCGAACCCTGGTCGCAATTGCGACATCAGAGACCTATAAAATCCATACTTAGACGAATTTTTAACCCTTTTTCATATCTTCTCAAAACATAAACACTCTAGGGCGATTTTTCAAAGCAACTTCTTTTCCAAATCAATTGTAAGTCGTTTCTAACTAGTTTTCTTCAATCCTTAACATCTTTTCACATGATTTCAACTCAAAATCAATGATTTTCATGGGGAAAATTTGGTATTTTGGGTAGAACCTAGGTTTTTCAAATTTTGGGAATTGGGAACTCGATTTGAGGTCCGATTTCAAAATAAATTATATATTTGAGTTCGTAGGTGAATGGGTAGTCGGGTTTTGGTTCGAACCTCGGGTTTTGACCATGTGGGCCCAGGGTCGATTTTTAACTTTTTGGGGAAAAACTTTAAAACTATTTCATGCATTAGAATTGATTCATTTAGCATTTATTGATGTAATTAAGTAACTTGTGACTAGATACGAGTGAATTGGTGGTGGAATCAAGAGGTAAAGCTATAGTTGAGGCTTGAACTGTGTACGAGGCATCGAGGTAAGTGTTTGGTCTAACCTTAGCTTGAGGGAATAGGAGTTTGGTCTTATATGCTATGTGTTATGTGTTGAGTACGACGTATATGCATGGTGACGAGTATCTATACGTTGGTGTCAAGCATACCCGTGAGTCTTATGTTGTGATTAATGTGACTCCGTTTGTATTGTTCATGTTTAATGTGGTAATTGCTATTGTTGAGCAAGGTTTGTGGGAAGAATATTGATATTTGTGTATTGAAGAGCGTTGGCTTGAGTTGCAAAGATGTGAAAGTATAATTGGCAATTGAACTTTATAGAGCATTGGCTCAAATTGTGAACCCAGTTGTGAGGTAAATGTGAAAATGAGAAGAGGATTATGGTATTGCTCCCTTGCCGGGACGTTGTGGCTTTAAATGTTGTTCCCTTGCCGGGACGTTGTGGCTTTAAATTGCCGGGACGTTGTTGTTTTAATGTTGTTCCCTTGCCGGGTCGTGACAATTAGCTACGAAGGTCTTTGCTAATCTGTCGTTAAAACGGTCGTAGCTAGCAGAATTTATTGATAATCCCGTTGCAAATCCGTCGATAATTGAGATTAGCGAGAGATTTCTCTATTTAGCTACAAAATTTGTTTGTCGCTAAAACTTGATTTTTTTCTAGTGTCTATAGTTTCTTGTTGTTTGCTTATCTTTAATGATTTAATTTGACGGTAGATCAACTTGAAGCTATTTTTTTGCATTCATGAAACTTCAAGCACGGTGGAGTTTTAGATTTGCACGAGCAAGTATACTCGTGGATGAAACACGGAAAATTCACGTGCTTTTTAACTAGAGATTGAATTAATTAGAATTGAGTTGAATTTAGAGATTGCACTGGTCGACATTGGAGATAAGTAGAATTGTTTCCTAGCGGTAACAATTTTTTTTGAATATTAGTATAGTGAAGAATATATATTTGACTAAATACAACTTTCATAATAATTAATGTAGGATAACGTGAAACACAACAGAAAAAATAATGTCAAAGAAGGTATGAATTACTAAATGACTTTCTATCTTTGGGTTTTTTGTTAGTAATGTATCTTGAGTAAATATGATTTTTATGTCTCCGAATCATTAAGGCATAACTAAATAAAAGAAAATCATGGAATCAGAAAATTAATATTAGGTATTGTTGCATTCCTTTGATTTTACAAATTTAATTGCATAATTGTATGATTTCATAATATTTAGTTCTATTTTGTTCTTTCATTGTGCCAAAACATTATTAATTTGTTGGTTTGAATTATACAATATATTTTTTTGTTCTTAGGAACAGATTATTAAACTTTGTACATATAGAATTTCGTAAATATTCAGTTGCAATTAGTTTTAGAATATTATGTGTATGCGTTTCATAATATTTGACATAAAGTATTCGTGCATCGCACGAACGTAGAGACTAGTATACTATATTAAAAGCACGAAGGCCCTTAGCGAAATATCGTTCGCCTTTTTTACCCTTCAAAGATAGATTTCACACTAGACAAAATAGTAATTTAATTATTTCCCTAATAGTTAGAACTTTTTATTTTCCTAATATTTAGGACTTTGAAATCAACTAAAATTTTAATTATTAAATATTTCTTTATTTGAACTATTTAGGAAGTCCTAACATTTAAAAATTTAAATCAAGTAAGCTTTTATTTATGTAAATTCTTTCCTTGTTTTAGTTGAATAAAATAACTACATATTAGCGTATAATTCTAAGTATGTTTCTTCCATATAGATTAAATAATCCTAATTCCACACAAAGAACGTTTAATATACAAAATTAACTTTGTAATTATGAGTATGTTTCTTTCTCTATATACAAACGAACCAAAATATTCTTAATAAATTATGAAGCTGAAAATAAAATAACAAAGCCGAATATTGTATTTATCGGGAAAAAATGAAGGTTTTGGCTTTAAAAAAATTAGTTAGTGTTAGTTGGAAGAATTATTTTGAAAACCAACATTTTGGTTAGTTGTCATGTTTTGAATTTGAAAAAATATATATTCTCAAAGAAAAAAATAATTGTTCATGTTCGAGAAAATGAACATAACAATAAATATAAGTATTTAAAATACCTAACAACCTAAAATTTTATAGAGAAAGTTATATAGAGTTAATTGTGACATAGCGAAAATTGATCTATATACCAACTTTTATACCTTTTGAAAAACTAATTTTTTTTCCATCAAAAAGTAAATCTACGAATAAAATATTTGTCTAACATGTAGAACTAAACCTAATTTTAATTTTAACATGTATTTATATTTTTACTGCTTCTAGAATAGTATCATAGTCTTTTTAGAACCCGTGAATTGCATATAATTTTATTACAATCATAGACACTAGGTTCTTTACTAATTAGTTGAAAGAAATTAATATATTTTTTGTTATTGATTAAAATATATAGCACAATTTGTATTTGCGAGAAAAATAAAAAGGTATCTTTTCTCAGTTAGTTGAATTATTTGTGTTTTCTATAATGAACTTAGGAATACATAACTTTTCAAACAAATTTTACGTAATAGCTTAAATGTTCAAGGATTAATGTGTTCTTGCTAAAATTAAAAATGAAGAATTATAACTTATAAAATTAAAGTCATGACATTATAAAATTTATAATAATTTTTAAGTTGAATATATTGATTGACATGATTGAGGGCTTATATGGATATAGTTTCTTTGCTTATTGTGTTAGCTAGATAGGTTTAACGATTACTATTTTCAATATATAACCTTTATTTTATCACTCAAACATAATTTTAGTAGAATATTTATGTAATATTTTAAATAGTTAGTGTTCACGCGCAATGGTTCGTACTTTTTATCCTTTAAAACTAGCTTTCACGTTGGACAAAATAATAATTTAAGTTATTTTCTAAATTGTAGGAATTGTCATCTAATTATTTCTACTATTTAGAAATAATGGCTTAATTATTTTCCTAACTCTTAGGACTTTGATCTAAAAAATCATGTTATTTAATTGGAGTCCTTCATAAAAACTATATTTAGGTTTAGGGTATTAAATTTTAAGCATTTCACGAGTAATTTTTTTATATTGGGTTTATAATTATTTTTTTGTTATAAAAATTTAGGTTTAGTAGTCCTTATTTACCTTTTCTTGGTGTATGTGTCCTTGTTCTTCTCTCTTTTTTCCGCAGTTTTAGGAGTACTTTTTTTCTTTTAAATAATAAAATATTCATTGAATTATTTTTCTCATATTTAGAATTTTAATATATATATATATCAACTAAACTTTTGTTATTAAATCATACTTGGGAGTGAGAACAAATATGTAGCAATCACAAACGTAGTAATCCCAATCAATTCCAATTCTTTTAAATTTCAAGTGTCAANAAAAATCTATTCAATTAGCAAAAAAGGAGAGAGAGGGATTCGAACCCTCGATAGTTCTTTGTTATTTAATATATATATATATATATATATATATATATATATATATATATATATATATATATATATATATATATATATATATATATATAGTTATAGTTATTAAATCATGCTTGGGAGTGAGAACAAATATCTAGCAATCACAAACGTAGTAATCCCAATCAATTCCAATTTTTTTAAAATTCAAGTAACAAGCTTAAATAAAAAAATATTTTAATTTTAAGAATATAAAAAAAAAAATGAAGTGTTGGTAATATTCAAACACTAATGGTTATACTAACATAAATAGGGGTAATATTCAAGTCATTCTTTTCAAAATTTATAATAAAATCGATTATAATATAGTAGTAAGAGTCAAAATGTTAAAAATGCAAACGTTAAAAACAATAAGGATAAAATATTAGAAGACAAAATACATTCTAAGTGAGTTGCCATTAATCAATTTTCTTTCTTTTGGTATTCATTTAAGTAAATGGCAACTCCTATATTTTTCTATGTACACAGTTATGTATTTTAAAATATTAACTTAATGCAGACATTTTAAAACTTAGCATTTGATAACTTGATTAACATGTATTTCATATACACATATTTTAAGGTAGTATATGTAAATTTTTGACCATTCTCGTCTGAAAATTCAATATATCTCACTCGTGTAAGTTGCCAAAAACCGCAACTATCTCGCGTTGACTCTTAATCCTGATTATGTAAAATAGGTTAACTCTCACTACATTAAATTGAATTATTTCTCAAATGATCATCTATACGCAATTATATTCCAAAGTTGTTTCCCAGAAATTTTCTGAATTTAGTTTTGCAAAAACTGAACCAGAACTAAATGGAAATACCACTTGCAAGGGCAGTAAAAGCAAAGAAGGACCACAATGATGCACCAAAATATGGACTAACAGAAGAACAGAACCTTAAATTCTCTGCCTAACGATCTCCATCCCAATGACTCGGCGGTCCTACTGGAGTTAGTCAATCAGTAATATATGCTCCCTCCGTTTCCTAACATAAAAAATAATACTAAAAAGATCTCGAATATGATCGTATCTTTTATTATTCGCACTCGATTCATTGATTTTTAGGACTAAATTAAATGACAAGTACTACAAACGTACAACTTTTTTATATACAAAAATGCTGAAAAACTGTTCTGTAAAAGTTGTTTAACTTTCTAAACAATAATTCACATCATTAAAGTGGAATAGAGAAAGTACCGGTACGTACTTAAAAAGTGTTAAGAGTTAATTGTTGATCTTCAGAATGATAAAGTTTGGATTGGAAGTAAATCTACGAGAAACTATCTAGGGTTAGAGAAATACACACACAGAGAGAGAAAAGAAGCTTCTAACTTCTGTCTTAGGAAAACTAAACTAATGAAATGTTCAATTACAAACGTATACTATATGGGCCAAAAACTAAAACGGACTCAATGACTGAAACAAGTTCATAAATAAAGATGTGGGCTTCTGGGCCCAATAACAAAAGAAGTAAAGGAAAAGAAAATAGGTCCAATTTAAGTAACATTCTCCTTATACAACTTAACCCCCCCCCCCCCCCCGGGGCAAATTGTAGGGTGAGACAACCCCCGAGCTTGCGAAGATGGAGATGATGGACAACCCCAACCAAAAGCTTGGTGAACATGTCAGCCAACTGAGTAGCATTGGAAGTGTGAAGCAACTGAAGCAGCCCCTCATTCAGCGTGGTGTGAACAAAGTGGCAGTCCAACTCAATATGCTTGGTGCGTTTATGCAAGACAGGATTCTTAGCAATGTGAATGGCAACCTGATTATCACAAAACAAACGAACATGAGAAGGAAGAAAAATGCCAAAGTCAGAAAGAAGTCTACAAACCCAAGCTATCTCAAAAGTGGCCTTGCTCATGGACCTATATTCAGCCTCAGCGGAGGACAACGACACCACAGATTATTTCTTGGATTTCCAACCCACAAGACTGCCACACAACAATATGCAAAATCCACCAACAGATTTCCTACTATCTGGGCAAGCACCCCAATCACTATCACAAAAAATACTAAGAGATAGATCAGAAGAGTTGTTATAGAAGATACCAAAATCAGGAGTACCCTTAAGGTACCGAGTAACCGTAAGGCAGCTTGCATGTAAGGAATGTAAGGTTTCTGCATAAACTGGCTCAAATGCTGCACTGCAAAATAAATGTCAGGCCTGGTATGTGTTAAGAAATTGAGCTTACCCACGAGGCACTTGTAAGTCTCTGGGTTAGGCAAGGGATCACCACAAGCTGCCTTTAATTTCTCATGCATTTCAAGAGGAGACACCACAGAAGAACAATCAGAAGAGTGAAACTCTGAAATCAAGTCATGGACAAACTTTTTCTGATAAAGTAATACACCATTCTCAGAATACAAAGCCTCAATACCCAAGAAATAATTGAGTTTGCCTAGGTCTTTAATCTTGAATTGATCATGGAGAAAGACTTTGACAGCAGCAATTTTACACAAATCAGTCCCAGTAATGATAATATCATCAACACAGACTACTAAAATTACCAAATCATCACCAGAATCCTTAGTAAACATGGAGTAATCATTTAGAGAAAGCATATACTCTCTAGAAGATAGAGAGTGAGACAATTTGGCATACCATTGTCGTGATGCTTGCCTTAAACCATATAAGGATTTCTTAGTTTGCAAACCAGAGAAGTAGAGGAAGAATGGGAAGAAACAACTTGTGTGGAAGAAGAAACAGATAGACCAGGTGGAATTTTCATAAACACTTCTTCATCTAAATCCCCATGTACAAAAGCATTATTAACATCTAGTTGAAACAAAGGCCAATTTCCTTTAACAGCTACAACAACTAATATTTTCACAATGGACATTTTAACAACGTGTGAGAAAGTTTCATGAAAATCTATGCCCTCAACATGTGTGTCACCCCTCATCACAATTCTAGCTTTCTATCTTTCTATACTCCCATCAGCTTTGTACTTAATTTTATATACCCATTTGCAACCAATTGGTTTCTTGCCTTTGGGTAACTCAACTATAACCCAAGTTCTATTTGCTTCCAATGCCTCAAACTCTTTTCACAAACCTTCCTTCCACTCAGGGACAACTACTGCCTGAGAATAGGTATTTGGCTCAAAGACATGAGGTTCACTAGAGGTAGTTGTAACAGATGAATTTGCAGATCTGGAGCGAGTAGATGGGATTGTGCAGATATAATTCTGCAAGTAAGCAGGAGGATTATGAGGTCTAAAGGATCTCCTTAAAGGAGGAAAATCAGATTCAAGGTTGTAAAGGGGAAGGACAGATTCAGGTTGGGGAGAAAAAGGCAAATCAGAAGAAGAAGAAGAACCAGGTAAATCAGGAGAAGAAGAAGAAGAAACAGGAGAGGAGAATGGAATATCCCCAAGCACTGTAGGAGCAGGGGAAATGTCAGGATTAGGAAAGATATTAGGTACTTAAATTGTACATGAGAGAAGTAATCATGAGATGAAGTAGAAGTTTGCTTAGCAGTGTGATCAAAACAGGTAGAAAATGGAAAATTAGTCATAGTAGGAGAAATAGAATCACATTTAAGAAAGGGGGTACATGTTCATGAAATACAACATCTCTGGGAAAAAAACAACTTTTATTCTGCAAGTCATACAACTTATAGGCTTTCTTTCCAAAGGGATATCCTAAAAATACACAAGGAATAGCTCTTGGTTGTAGCTTATCTCTATGAGGTTTTGGAATAGTGGAGTAGTACAAGCGGACAAAAGCTCTAAGATTCGAGTAAGTTGGGAGCTTGTTATACAGAATCTCATATGTGCTTTTGTCCTTTAATATACTAGAAGGAAATCTATTAACCAAGTATGTTGCAGTTAGGACACAATCTCCCCAAAATCTAATAGGGAGGCCAGATTGGAAAAGAAGAGCTCTGGCAGTCTCCAGAAGATATCTGTGCTTTCTTTCCACAACTCCATTCTGTTGTGGTGTATCAGGACAAGTGTTCTGATGTAAATTCCTTTTTCAGAAAAGAATTTTGACCCCACAGTGCTGGATCCTAATTCTAGGGCATTGTCCCTCCTTACAGTTTGCACCTTCAATTGAAATTGGGTTTCAGTCATAACAATAAAGGCTTTTAGAAGATCAAAGGCATTGCTTTTGGCTCCCATCAGATGGGTCCAAGTGGCTCTTGAAAAGTCATCAACAACGGTTATAAAATATCTGGCCCCTGTATATGTAGGTGAATGATAGGGTCCCTAGGTATCAATGTGTATTAACTGGAAAGATTGGTGGTTTAGATACTCCTATCAGGAAAAGGTAATCTAGTCGGCCTGGCTAGAGGGCATATTGGGCAAGAAAAAGATTGCTTAGAAGACAACAATAATCCATGTTTAGGAATATGTTTCATTCTAGAAAAAGGAACATCCTCAAGTCTATAATGCCAAACCACATCCATTTTATTTATGTCATTCAAATATACATCAGTAGTCACATATCTCTCATTAGAAGCAACAACATTTACATTTATAATAGTCTTTACAGTTTAATTTGTTTCAGGTAAAGCACAGACAGGAGAAACAAAAGAAGAATTATCAATATAAGAAGAGATGGATGTGGCACTATCAGAAGCAACAGGAGGCTGGAGAAGCTTGTAAAGATTGTGATCCAGTTTACCAAGAACCAAAGGTATCTTCAGAGAAGGGGCCTGTATAGCACAAAGAGTTCTGGTAAACAGAACAATTCCATTGTATTGATCTAGCAGTTTATGAACAGATATGAGATTATATTGGAAAGAAGGAACATAAAGAACGTGATGAATTGTGAAATTTGGGAATAAGGTCAAAGATCCCACTAAATTAACTTTCACTTTATATCTATTTGGAAGAGAAACTAGACAAGACACAGGTAGAGTTTGTAAGTTAAAGAGTAGGTCCTTATGTGAGGTCATATGATTAGATGCTCCAGAATCTATAATCCAAACAAAACTATCTACTTGTGATAACATACATGACTTAAGCAAAATACTTTCTGATAACAGCTTACCAGCAAAAAGTTAGCAGAAGCCATAAGAGTGGGAGGAGGAGGAATTGTTACACCCCATATTTTCATACGTAATAGTACGCCATAAGTAAATTGATATAAGCTCGGATATGAGATGTTACATCCCGCATTTTCGTACGTTGAAGTTTCGTCGTAAGTTAATCGACGTAAGCTCGGGAATGAGATTATTTTGAGGTTATAAGCATTTATGCTATTTCAAAACAAGTGATAAGTAAATTTGTGAAGGTGAGAGGGTAAGCGAATCGAAGAAAATAAATTTCATCAAAGTTTGACATTTTGGGAGAAAATACGGTCTAAGCTATAACACCCGGTATTTATGGACTAGTGCCATACGAGGTACCACATGGCCGTGATAGTAAGGTGTACAAAGTATGTTAAAAGTGAGTAGTATTTTAAGTAGTTTGAGAAAAATTCTTAATTATGTGGATAAGTGGGTTAATTAATGATGTTGGTGGGAAGATTAACTAGGAAATTGAGATTTTGGATAAGGCCAAAAGGGCTCCAACGTGGCAGCCCACAACTTCAAGTTTATGACTCTTAAGTCACCTTTCAATGTGGCACAATGTTGTGATGCTTACTAACACCAAGTACTCAAAGTGGGGCCCACAAAAAACAACAAATTTAAGAGATTTCTTATCTCACTAAGGTGACGCTAAGCTTTCTAGGCTTACATATGGAGTTCAATTTGTTTGATTATGCTAAGCTTATGGATGGAGTCCAATTTGTTTGGTGATGAGCTTACGGATGGAGTTCAAGCAATTTGTTTGAAACTTCATGATACGATAAAGCGAGAGATTTGCGCTTCTAAGAGAGCATGGTACAATTTTTCTCAAGAATATCATACGAATATTTCCCTACTTCGATTCGTCGTTACGTGATTTGTCGCAATTGCAGTGTGTTAGAAGGATTGTTAAGAGAATCGACTCAGGTATATTAAGGCTATCCTTTTTTTCTTTTGGCATGATCTATATGACACAAACGAAACGAGCAAATGCACAATTTCTATACATGGCTCTATTCATAGAAATACTAGAGATGCTTACCTATGCACGGTATGACATTTATACGCATATGCATCACATTATAATATTAAATGATTCACAGAGCTATTCAGACATACATGTTGAGTCTTTTACTCCATGTTTCTCTCATGTCTATTGTTTACTGATTTTCATTTCTTACATACTCGGTACATTATTTGTATTGACGTCCCTTTTGCCTGGGGACGCTGCGTTTCATGCCCGTAGGTACCGATAGAAAGGTTGAGAGTCCTCCAAGTAGGCTATCAGCTCAGCATAAGGTGTTGGTGTGCTCTATTTGCTCTGGAGTTGCTTATTTGGTCTGTATAATTAGAACATGTATTGATTGGTATGGTCGGGCCCAGTCCCGACCTTTGTGATATTTATGTACTCTTAGAGGCTTGTAGACAGATGTCATGTATACGAATACTTGTATGGCCTTGTCGGCCTATGTTTTGAGTTTACAAATAATCATGTTGGCCTTATAGGCCCGTATGTTACGTATGTAAGTTTTTATATAAAGTTGTGTCATTCTATGTCGAGTATTTCCCTATGTTTTATTCTACTTTTCTCACGACAGCCTCTCTGGCTCATTTACCTATAATAGTATGATACGAAAGATACGTTACGTAGGTATTAGGTTGAGCAAGGTACTGAGTGCCCATTGCGGCCCATCGATTTGGGTCGTGACAAAAGTGGTATCAGAGCAGTTCTGTCCTAGGGAGTCTACAAGCCGTGTCTAGTAGAGTCGTGTTTATTGGTGTGTCATGCACCACACTTATAAGCAGGAGGCTACAGGGCATTTAGGGTTGTCACTCTTTTTTCTTACTCTAGATCGTGTGGTAGAGCTCACTTATAAGAATTCAAATTCCTAAATTCTATTTTATTCGTAATAAGACGATACCTACATCCAGAAAGACAGTTGGTAAGAGATTGAATGTGGCTATGGAAGAGTTGAGTCAGAGGAACTCGATTTTCATGATGCTTATGATGAGTAAATGTAAGGTGTTCAGTAGATCATGTGTATACTAAGGCATGTAAGCCTTTTGATAAAGAGCCTTAGGAAAAGAATATCTATCCACCCCTATGGTGAAAGGCAATGCGAGATTCAGAAGATAGATACAAGTTTCAACAAGTAAAAGAAGCAAGATGAAGAAGGGTACGAGACGCCCAGTTAATGAAGATTGTTAGTGTTTACTATTCAGGCAAAGGAATATAAGCCTTTTGAGTTACCTTCAACAATAACAGAGGTATGTGCAATTGGCCACACCCATCTCATTTATGCCCTATGGGGGCTAATATAAGTAGTATAAGAGAAGGACAGAATATCAGGATCCGGCTGGGGTTAGAGTAACCCAAAATAGTGAATGGATTGTTTGTGTCAGCTGACATTTCCGTAGGATATTGCACATGTGCTAGTAGGTATCCTTGCGAGACACCCAGATGGTACACTCTAGAATAGTACAACTAGATATGAGTACTACAAAGATAGGCACTGGAAGCTTGTAGGGGATAAATATTACCTTAAGTATGGCTCCCGTCCTTAGTAGAGGGAGAATGTTGGGCAACCCGAAGAGCTAGTGGACGGAGCAAAGGGAGATAAAATTAAAAGAATGTCTTGTTGGAGTTTTAGAATAAGTGATAGATATAAATGTTAGCAGGGAAATAAGAAGAGGATTAATGAAGCATTATGAGTAAGATGTGATACATGGATGGTAACGGTAGATCAAAAAAATGACAATATTACAGAGTCAATAGTCAAGTGAAGGAAAAGACGAGAGGTGACTGACCTTAAGACAACAAAAGAGTATAGGCCATAAAGGCACATCCTTATTTTGAGAAATAAGTTCGTAACTCTAACGCGATTACCGAAAGAAAAAGTTAGACCCCAGAGTAATAGAAATCAGTATGGGCTGGTGAACAAGATAAACTAAACATGAATTAGGGACTGAGTGATTTGATAATAGTCGGCATCATGAGAATTTCATATTACATTTCGGTGATAATAGAATGGACGACAGAAGAATACCCTTTAAAGGTCATTCAGGAAGACGCTTCCCTAAAGCAAGCAATGAAAGCAAAGTTAAGCTTAAGGGACTGTGTGTGCCAGTTACACTAGGTGTCACCCTCATAAGTAAGGAATTTTGTTATCCTTGGTACAGAAGGATTACCGCAAGGCGAGTAAGGGTCATCGATGATAAGAAATGACGCCAAAGATGAAGAGGTACAACATCTATAGGTAGATCGTCGTAGCTCTAAATCTTAGCATTCCCCTAAAGGGGGGAATATGAAGTTATGTGGCATTAAGTCAGAATTAAGTGGTTCTGTAACTATGGAATGGTAAAGGAAGAATGCGATAAAAGTGAGAAAGGAATGAGATTAAACTTATCCAAATCCTACCGATATGCTACGGTTCCAGAAAATTATGCAAGCACGGCATCAAGGAAAGGAAGTAAGGGTTCATGCCCGAGATGTTATTGATAAATAAGGAGCCAGTGCAAGAGGTAAGTTAAGACAAAAGAAAGAACCTATGAAAGATTGTGTGGAATATTGATATGAGAGTGGGCCAACGAGAAGTTAGTAGTTGATTCAGTAAAAGCCTAGCTATGGCTAGACAAGAGAATACAGACAAATCAGCAGATCGTGCGAGATAAACATAGTGAACCCCAACATAGTGAATTCAGTCTCGCAGTTATGATATTGTAATCCTTGAGAAAATTTAGATAAGAGTTGGGGTAGTTAAAGGTACCGTATAAATGTTACGGAAATAAAAGAGAGTCTCACAGGGAAGACAGTCAAAACACCAGTTCAGAAGCAACTGTATGAGCACATGCGCGTAGAGATAAGTAACTAAGGATAATTATAGGTGAGAAAGAACATCAAAAATTCCGTCGAGTATACGATGTAATAAGCTCGCAGCTTTACAAGAGTCAGAGGGTCTTCCCTAAGTACTATAACGAATGACTAGCTGAGGAAATAAGGAAAAGGCTTCAACCTAAGCATAGTGACCTAAATGGAAAATGGTCTTGTAACAAAAGTAACTGTATGAGCACATGCGCGCGGAGATAAGTAACTAAGGATAATTATAGGTGAGAAAGAACATCAAAAATTCCGTCGAGTATACGATGTAATAAGCTCGCAGCTTTACAAGAGTCAGAGGGTCTCCCCTAATTACTATAACGAAAGACTAGCTGAGGAAATAAGGAAGAAGGCTTCAACCTAAGCACAGTGACCTAAAGGGAAATGAAACCAAAAGTAATATTCGAGAACACATAAATTGCACAAAAGTTTGGCATGCGTGTGAACTAAGATAAGCTAATTGTGCACGCAACACGGGGGCAGAAAGACTAGGAAAAGTAATTGCTTACATCTAAAGAAAGCTGAGAAGGAACGAAAGGAGTTATTCGATCAATGATCCAGAGTTAGTTACGTTATGAACGTAATTAAGATTTCGGAGTATTATCCATGCAGCATATATGTTGGCAATCATACACCCGTAGAAGACTCCGGTATAAGTTAAAAGAAAGAGTTGAGTCCAGGTCATAGAAAAAGGATTGAATTGTTAGATGAAGGTATCATGGACATTCCATAATGCCCATGAAAAGCTAAAGTGATAACTAATACCATGAGCCGCAGATCGGGAGATAGCTTAAGCCTACATGAAGGCCGATTAGAAGGAAGAGGAAACTAAAGAGTTACATCAACTAAATTAGTTAGGAGTCTGATTATTGGACCTAGAAAATTATAAAAATCATGATTGAGAACATCGCAGAATCACTCTTAATATCTGAGGTATAAGAGAAATAGTACAACATCCATATTCTATAACGGCCCTACAAGAAAGCTAGTTAGAAGAGTATCTGCCTCATAAAAAGTCAGTATGGAGCTATTGATTAATAGGGATTCTAGTTCATTTTATACTCCTTTTTACTTGAGGTTTGATAAAAAAGGTATACAAAATAGTCCCAAAGGCATACATGTCGTACTTGTTTGCAGGGTTTGGTAAAAAAGGTGACAATTAGTCAAAACCAGCTCAAAAAGGAGTGAAACATGCACAAGTACCAAGGACAAGTCCAAGCACAGTTGAAACAGATCCACTGCGGCCGCAATCCATTTTGTGCGGTCTGTAGTGATGAGATTCAGAGAGGTGCAGTTTTTGGTAACTCAAGCACCACGACTGCAAACCATTTTGTTCGGACCGCAGTAGCCTCACCACGGCCGCAAACCATTTTAGGAGGTCCACGGAGATGAGATTCAGAGAGTTATGAAAAATGGAGATTGAAGCCAGCACGGTCCGTAAGTCATTTTGCGCGGACCACATTTAAGCCACCGCGGCCGCGGTGCATTTTATGCGGGCCGAGGTGGCCAGATTCAGAGAATGCAGAATCAAGCCAAAAAGCCTCAGCGCGGTCCGCGGTGCATTTTGTGCGGACCGCATTACCTCGTCAGGGGTATTTTTGTCCAGAAAATTTGGCCTAGTATAAATGCTTTCTTTTCACATTTTTAGGTCATCTTTGGTAATCTGACGTTGAGAAGAGCACGTGAACGACTCTTTTGTTCCATTTTGAGTAATTTGTAGCTACATTTACGCTGAATCTTCATTATCTTTGTTTGTAATTAAATATTATGGGTTATTCTTCATCTAATTTCTTGTTTTCTTCCATAATTATGAGTAGCTAAACCCATTAGCCAGGGTTGTGGCTCAACCCTAGTGTGGGTATTTGATGGGACTTATGTTTTAATGCTTAGATATTTATGGGTGGTTGATATTTGGACTGATTTGTGCTTTATTTGTTGGATTAGTGGTTGCAAACACTAATTTGTGCCTAAGTGACCTGGGCTCTTCTTGAGAAAGAGAGCGTAAGTCTAGGAAATCAGTCCAACAAGAAATTGGGGCGTACCCAAGAGATTGATAGCCCCAAATAAAGGGTTAAATCTAGAGATAGTAATACCCGACTTGAGCCTACATTGCTTGCTTAATTTCGACACCCAATTGGTCTTGAGAAAGTCAATTCGGGCAAAGTCACTCAAGCTACCGAGAGGTATAGAGTGAGCAGTGTCGTGCAAATGGCTATATCGCGATCCCAAACATAACATCTTTGCTTTAAGCTTAGGAACCCATCAAGTATTCACCTAGGGGGAAATCACTTCCCTAGTGCCTCGTTACTTATTAGACAACCCTTTAGCAAGTATTCTTAGTTAAATTTAGCATCTCATAGCATAAACAAATAGAAGTAATCAAAAGAACAACTATGATTGGAAGTGTAATTAAGAGCATTACACATTGCTAGTTTAGATAGGAAACCAATTCCCAAATCTAGCTCCCTGTGGATTCGATTCCGACCTATTCGGGTAAAAGCTGCATCGACCGCTCTCGTCGCTCTATAGTGGTGCAGGGTTGGCCCCGATCACTTTTTGACGCTGTTGCCGTGGAGCTAACAGTTTTGGCTATCTATCTAAATAGTTTTGTGTATTGTTTTTCTTTCCTTCCGTGATACTAATCTTTTTGGTGACGCCTGTCACACCTCCCTTTTATTTACTACACCCCGCAAAGGGTGTATAGGAGTTTTTCCACTTAAAGGACAATCGGAACAGGATTTATTATCGAAATTCAGAGTCGCCACTTGGGAGATTAATGGTGTCCCAAGTCACCGGTTGAATCCCGAACCGAGGAAATTATGACTCTGTTAACAGTCAGCGAACCAGAAATCCGAGTAAGGAATTCTGTTAACCCCGGAGAAGGTGTTAGGCATTCTCGGGTTCCGTGGTTCTAGCACGGTCGCTCAACTGTCATATTTGGCTTATTTGTTTGATTTCGAAACATGTTCTAACTTATGTGCCTTTTATTAGTAAACCGTTTTCATTTTTTAATAAGAATTGCAACATCGTGAAAATGCGTCTCGAACCACGTCGCACCAGTGCACCCGTGATTGTTAACACATTTCGACTTCGTTGAGATTTGGATGTGGGTCACATAAATGTGCACCCGTATTTAAGAAGGTAAAATTATTTAAGTAACGACCCTAAAGCAACTGACGTGTTATTATCTTTGGGGAAAGGCCGTAAAATTCGCTAAACGGCCCATCCCTAATTCTAAGTGTTTAATATAGACATTTAAAGAGGGCCCCGCAATTTATGTGTTTTGTTTGGCGAGGCTTGTCTCATTTTATTCATTAAAGGGCAATCCGAAAGCAACTATGATTTTCTATCTTTTTGTCTCTAATAATAAAAGAAGAAGTCCTAACTAATTAATATGTTTGAAGGATCCCAAAATTCCAATATATGATTTCAGCAAATAGGCCCAGATTTAATTGCACAAGGCTGGACGGCCTGACCCCAACATCTAATGCCAATGCCACTTTTGGGCTTGTTAATACTTGACAGGCAGTTACACAGATTGACCCAAATTGAAGACTCAGTTATTAAATGAATCAGCCAAACATTGGGCCTGTCAGATAGTTTGTCGAGTTGTATCACTATTTACTATATTCAAAAATCACCCAGCAAATTGGTATATTAGTCCTTTAATAATGAAATCCGTTAATGTTCGTTCAGCCATGGTTTTGAATTGCATCGTGACTCATCCAAGTTGATACACTAGAAAGAAGAGCCTAGATTCACACTTTGACCATATCTAATTGTCAAACAACTAATCTGCTGATATTAACTACTGCAATACAAAATTGCTTGGAAATACACATCCAGCTTGAAATTACAATTGAAACGGACATCACATGCTGCTCTCAAAATGAAAACCAGTTCCGATTTTTCTATTTTTTAACAAAACGCTAAACTGAGACTAGCACTAAACCGTACTAAGACTAGAACTGGATAATTACCAGTCTAATAGTCCGAAACAGTCCAAACCATACAGTCCAGAATTATTCCAATTAACAGACAACACAAAATTTCAGGGGAATATGACTATTCTACACATTAAAACTAAAACAGAGGCGAAATGGATCCAGAGAACCGCTCAAACAGCATTTTACTTTATTTCCATAAGCTTGAGATCTACAGAATATGTACCTGGAATTTGTAATGAAAGAAGAAGTAAGAGAGGTCAGCAGCAATAACAGGACTCAGCAACAATTCAGGAACAATTCAGAAATCCAGCAATGGATCAATCAACACAGCAACAACAAGAGCAATTTTCGGATCAGAAATAACTTCTCAACACCCAGGAACACTTCACAGAAGTATAGCACCCAATAATGACTCGAAATGACTCAATTGAGATCAAAACCACTCGAAATCCAACCAGTAGACCTCTGAAACCACGACAACCAGAACTGAACTAAAATGTAAACCAATAGCTAAAATTCATCTAAAGTTTTAATGGAACAGTAGTTTTTTTTTGGATTTTTGACATGACAGTTTTCTGCTTGTTTTTTTTTGATTTTTTTTTTTGAGAATTTGTGAAGTTTGGTTTTCAAATTTCAGATCTGAAACTTGCGGAGAATGAGAGGGGATTTTTGAAAGGCTCCAAAACTTAGCAAATTCCAAGGAGTTTCCCTCTGTAGAGGACTGAGATCTAGAATGAGGGAATTTTGAAATTTCTAACTTGGAACTCAAAGCAGCAGATCAGATTCTATATGAGACTCGTTTTTTGGATTTTTCCTCCCCTTATCCAGGCATGAGAGTGTCATTTTTATAGGCACAATGAGGTCAGCCTTCTCCTTTTGTGTTTTCCCTTCAGTCCCTCTTTAGTTTTCAAATTCAGTCCTCTATTTTGTAACTTGTGTCACAAGTCAGTACAACTAAACTTATTGACCCTTACACTAAAGGCCCTCCTGTGGAAAGTCCTAGAAGATTCTAGTTGTAACTAACACATTCTACCCTATCCCAAACACCTAAAACTAATTGCCACTAACCTGAATTTACTAACTAAATAATTATGTTAACTAAAACTATTAACTAGTAATTGGCAAATCAAAGCTGCCGGATATTAAAAACAGGACTCAGTCATCAACTTATACCAAATCGAGGGCGAAAGGATATCTACTGAACTGAAGGCTAATAATCGCAACACAATAACTAAACTGAACTTAAACTTAAACTGAGATTGGCCAATGATGAACCAGCTTCAATAATTGATTATTATGACTAGAGCAAACTGACTAAGCAAGAATACAAGACGACAAATAGAACTAGACCTAGATTGAGTAACATAAATGATTAATTAAAAGGAAACCTAAAGAACTCACCGGCCATCATAGACTCAAAGTTTGGACAATTCCAGTGGGATTTGAGTGTTATTACCCAGCAATTCTTCATGAAGGAAGCCCAGGGACCGTGTGGTATCAATTTGGGGTTATTTGGTGCAACTAGGGTTTTGACCGAAAAACTTCAAACCGGCATTCGAACAATTTCGGCCATGTTCGAGGTCAGGACCTTGGGGGTTTTGATAGAGGAAGTGGTGATGGTCCTATGGTGTAAGTTTGGTGGTGTTTGGGCTACTTTGAGTCATGGCCGGAAAATATTAGATTCAAGATTCGATGAGATGTGGTGGGATTCGAAGGAAACCAATGGAAGATAGGGAATGAGGAGAGAAGGAGGATTTAGTGTGTGAATTTGAGCGTTATTGGACGCCGGCCGCCGCCTGTGAGGCGATTTCCGGCGGCAGCGTAAGGCGGAGCCGGCGGGGACAACAGGTACGAGGAAGAAGAGGGTTTGATCTATAGGGTTTTCTAATTTTCAGACACTTTTATTGAAAACCAACTGTCGATTATTGAGCCGTTGGATTGAGAGGATGACGGTCGCGATTAAAACGACGTCAAAACGACGTCGTTTTGAGTATGGGGCAATTGGACCAGGCAGGGGCGTTTGGGCTAGGTTGGGGTGGGGCGTTTTTGTTTGGGCCTGGGCAACTTGGCCCAGTTCTTGCCAGTCATTTCCTTTCTTTGTTCTTTTGTTTGTTTTCTTGTATTTTAATCACTTTGCTTTTGTATTTTTTTTTTTTTGTATTTTTGTATTTATTTAATTTTTCTGATTTTATAAAATGCTAAAACAAAGTAAAAGACCTAATTAAACTATCTAACTCCTAAAATTATTATTAAAAACTCTATTTAAAGATAAATGCAATAATTAACAATGCAAGAAAACTATTTTCTTGCAACTCTAAAAAACTAAATAATACCTAATTAATACTAAAATTGTGGAATTAAATCCCTAAATGCCAATGCATATTTTTGTATTTTCATATGAATAAAATGCAACCAATTAACACAAAGATTTAACAAAAATTCAGAAAAATTGTAAAATAATTAAGAAATCAATTATTTGAAACTTTTGGAATAATTTGCTTAGGGCAAAAATCACGTGCTCACAGCTGCCCCTCTTTGCCCGGAAACACGAAGAGTTTTCGTGCAAAGACAAGTGAGCAGAAATGAACGATTTTTGCCCGTCTGCATATTCCGTGTGAAGCAGTTTTTGAAAAAGCTTGACCGCACCCTGCTTCAGAGGTTGGCCTACATATCCTGGGCTAAACAGGAATCAGGTCAGTGTAGTTCGGAAGGTTCTGTAGCTGGGACTACCAAGAGCTGTGATTTCACTGCTGTTGTTGCTGCTACTGCTCGCTGACCTCCTTATTACACCGTGTCAAAAATAAAAAGAAGCTAGCCTAAGCTATGAGTTACAAAAAGGTCCTATCTATGTCTTCTAACTTGCTCTTTGTGTTGCCTTGGAACTTGTATTCTTCCACTGGATTCTTGCGTTGTTGCTTGCATTGTGATTGTAGATGTTTCACCATTCCTCCGAGTGACGTTTGACTGCTGCAATTTTGCAATATGTGCCTTCTATTATCCAGCGGCGCTCCTGATTACTGACGCTTGAAAAATATTCCCTTGTTCTTCAGGTGGGCTCCTGACTGCAACAAAATAAACAACAAAGAAAATTTCTGCCCCAGTTTGGTAACTGGGTGCAACATGTTAAAAAATTAAAAGCTAAAATTGAATTGCACTTCCCTTGTTCTCCAGGTGGGCGCCTGCCTGGCTAAAGCTTGAAGTATTCCTTGTTCTTCAGGTGGGGTCCGCCTGATTGCTGAATTTTCGAAAAGTATTCACTTGTTTTCCAGGTGGGCGCCTGATTGCTAAACTTGAAATGTATTCCCTTGTTCTCCAGGTGGGCGCCTGATTGCTAAACCTTTGAAAAGTATTCCCTTGTTTCTCCAGGTGGGGCGCCTGATTGCCAAAACTTTAAAAGTATTCCCTTATTTTTCCAGGTGGGCGCCTGATTGCTAAAACTTTGAAAATTATTCCTTGTTTTCCAGGTGGGCGCCTGATTGCTAAAAACTTGAAAAGTATTCCCTTGTTCTCCAGGTGGGCGCCTGATTGCTAAAACTTGAAAAGTATTCCCTTGTTTTCCAGGTGGGCGCCTGATTGCTAAAAACTTGAAAAGTATTCCCTTTGTTCTCCAGGTGGGCGCCTGATTGCTAAAACTTGAAAAGCATTCCCTTGTTTCTCCAGGTGGGCACCTGATTGCTAAAACTTGAAAAGTATTCCCTTGTTTTCCAGGTGGGCGTCTGATTGCTGAAACTTGAAATGTATTCCCTTGTTCTCCAGGTGGGCGCCTGATTGCTAAA
>NW_017671337.1:0-5967 GCF_001879085.1 Nicotiana attenuata
GTAAGTTATCGATACCACGTCATTGCCCCCTTGGACAAGGTTTCTCCAAACTTTTTCAACAAAACTGACTCGATTTCATCATCTTCGAGATCGTTTCCCTTAATCGCGCATGTGTATGCTGTCACATGCTCGTTTGGGTCCGAGGTCCCATTATACTTCGGGATATCGGGCATTCTAAATTTCTTAGGGATAGGTTTTGGGGCGGCACTGGATGGGAACGGTTTTTGTACAAACTTTTTAGCGTCAAGGCCCTTCAGGACCGGAGGTGCACCTGGTATTTGGTCGACCCTGGAGTTGTATGTTTCTACTTTTTTATTGTTGGCCTCGATTTTTTCCTCCCCCTTTTCGATTCGTTCGGTCAGTTCTTCTAGCCTCCTAAGAACCGCAGAATCAGCATCCGGCCCACCCCGTTCCGGCTGTACTAGGGTTGGATTGATGATTGCAGCTGCACGGGGAGCCTCCTCGGACCTGACAGGCTCCTGGACCCGGCTCTGGAGCTGAGCTATAGCCGATTGCTGGGCTTGCAGCATGTCAAAAATCATTTTAAGGTTGATAGTCTCTTCGCCGACTGCCTGGGCCCTCGAATCGTCCTCTCCCCGGACGCTATGCGATGATCCGGAGGCCTGATCAGTGTTGAGCGCCATCCGGGAACCGGCATCTATCGGATTTTCGAGCCCGGGCATTCCATTGTTTCCTGTCTGCTGTTCAAGTTCGTTGTTAATTGATTGTGCCATTCTATGAGTTGGTAATTTGAATGTAAGATGGACTCTTTTGCAAAGAACCAGTGTATTGTGATGCGTCAAGAAAGAGTATCAAAGAGCTCACCAATATCCTTAGCCCCACGGTGGGCGCCAAACTGTTTACCCTCAAATCCGGATAACAATTGAATTTATATGGGGTTTTAAGGATCCGTGAACTAAAAGATACAAAAGGTTTTAGGTTAAAAAAAAAAGATAAAGACTCAACAATTGCTGTTAAAGTAAATAATCGCAGAATATAATATTGCTTAGAACGATTGTCCTTCATGCCTATAAGAATTTAGAGAGATCCCCTTTTATACATTCTGATTAAGGGTAAAAATAAGGTAGGTCAATTGATTACGTCGTGGATCCCTGTAATTACGCCTTAATGGCCTGAAGTGGTTGAGAAAATCACGTTTGGGCGAGATACCCGGCGACGCTTGGTTATCCGTTACGAGTCCGGCTTCCGACCTTGTGTGTTTCTCCATCCGGTGGTGACCCATATCGAGCTCTGTAACGGTCTCGAAATGACTCGACCTCGGTTGTAGACGTGGCCGTCGTTCTACCTTGCATCCAGGTCGGGTTCGATGGCCCCGACTTGCTCCGGACCGGACCCAACCCGGTCGGGCTCAAGCAAAAAAGGGTATCACCCAATACAAAGTTGCATCATAATAGCAATTTACAAGGCAGAAAGTGCAAAATGCCATGTCATATACATGTAAATGGAAAGTGCCTTTGAAAGAAACTACTGATCAAACTATGGACGTGACATTTGTCCTCTCAAACCTTACTATTTTCAAATTCCCATCAATTTTCTTGAATTCAATTTGCGATATTCAGATTGGCACCCACTTCAATAAAAAAGTTTGGGCCCCAATTAATCAGGTTTTCATTGGCATGTATACAACTCCCCCTCTCATTTTAGGTGACACACCTTTTCAATTAATCTTTATAAAAAAGATTAACATACTTTTATATTTAAAAATAATTTAATTTAAACTTTATATTTTACCATTAATGAATGATTTAGTATCACACAATAATTAAAATTTTCAAAATATTTATTTTTTTATATTAAACTTGTACCCAATCAAATATTATCACATTAATTAGAACTCGAAGGAAAAATAATTTTTTGAAAGAGAGAAAAAGGAAATCCGTAGTAGTTTCACTTAAAAAAAAAACTTTTTTAGCGTTTGGTTTCAGTTTTTGTATGTGGTTGCGCGTTTTACTCCAAAAGAAAAAGGATTGTATTAAGTAAAATTAACAACTTCGCCAATGTAGTTAATTCAAGTTATAATGGACAAGAAATGCTCCATCTTCTACTCTAATTTATGTAACATCATTTAATTGGAAATAAAAATTTATTTATGATATAAGGAAAAACAGAAGATAATATTAAATAGCACAAAAAGTAAGACTGAAGCGTGTATATAGAGTACTACTCCCTTCGGTCTAGGGCTGGGCATATATCGGGTATAACCGATACTCCGAACCGATAAAGTACTATTGGGTTATCGATATCGGGTTGTTGAGTAAATAGTTGGATAACGGTTTAATATTATTTGACTATTGGGTAATCGGTTCGGATTTCGATTTGCCCAATTTTATTAACGGTTTAACCGATAGCCCAATAAGTTTTAACAAAATTATAATTTTACCTACTAAGTATAATAAGCCACCTTATAGCTTCATTCTCTCATTCTCTCGACAGTTACTCTTTCATCTTTAGGCCTTAATTTTTAGTGTAAGTTTTAATTTTTTATGAATTTATCATATTAATTTTTCAGTTAAGATTTTTAGTAACTTTAAAGAATTAATTGTTCAGATTTTTTGTTTTTCTATTTGTTTCTTTTGTTGCACTAATTCATTAGTATTTACAAGATTAGGATTTTACTATTTTTCTGTGAATTATGCCCGCCTGCAGTGTGATAGTTAGTAAGATTAGATTATTAAATGTCTTATTCATTACTCCTACTAACTTATAACTCTGAAAATTGAGATCAAATTCATTGGGATTTTTTAATGCAAAGAAAGCTTTCTTTTCTAAAGTTGAAATTTAATCCTCTTTTCTTAAGAGCAAAATTCAGTTCCTTTCTCTTAATAGCATGATCACGATTTTGTATAATAAAAACATGAAATTCTTTTTTATGTTTTTTATTCTTATCGGGTAAATCGATAACCGAACCGATAATCGAACCGATAAGGATCGATAACCGACCAATCGACATCCGATAACCGATATCTTATCGGTTCGGTTATCGGTTTAGCATATTTATAAACCGATAACAGATATACCGAACCGATAACATTCACAACCGAACCGAACCGACCAATGCCCACCCCTACTCCGGTCCAGAATAAGTGACCAATTTCCTTTTTTATTTTGGTCCAAAATAAGTGTCCATTTATATAATCAAGAAAAAAAATTCAATTTGTTCTTCCAAAATTACCCTTATGTATGTATCCCTAAAAAGTCATTTACTCCTCACATTTGAGAAGAGAAGTAAGTGCTACTATAACTATGATGCAACATTTAATGAAGGGTAGTTTAGTCATACTAACTATTTTCGTCTAGAATTTAGTATTTCCTTAATGGGTGTGCCCAAAGCAAATTGGTCACTTATTATAGATCAGAGGGAGTATTTCTCTTTACAAAATTAGTTGTACTGTTCCATTTTTAAAAAGTCAAATATCAAATAAACTAATTTTTGACTGAAAATTTTATACACAGTATCTATCATGTTACTATAAGAAAAGAGTATTTATACTCGGTTAAAGAGTAATTCTGAAAAAAATTTAAAAAGAAAGGGGAAAGACAGAAAAGGAATAAGTACGGTACAATAATATTTTCTCCTCAATTCAAAGCTAGCTAGGATCAACTGTCTGAATTCTCATTATCATAAATGCTCAATTTGAATTTCTGTATTATAAAGATTCATGATGTTACGTTGACGTTTAATCTATTGCACTACTCAGCCTTTATCCGAGGTTTTTTGCTTTGTTTTTTTGTTATTCCCCGCCCTTTTGATTCTCCTTTGATCCCTCTTTATTGGAGCTATGCTCCTTTGATGAACCCACAACCCTGAAGTTGTAGGTGGGATTATTGACCACTAAGCAACCCCTTATCCGAGCTTAGAAACGATAATACGAGCAAGCTTACACACCAGTTAATAAGTATATACTGTAGTAAATTTATAAATAAAAAAAGAAATAAAGAAGAGAAAAGCACCCTAACCATCCTTCATGTTAGGAGAGGTGGGAGCATCACCAAACCTATTTTACATTCTACTATGATTTGATACGAATATTGACCCTACCCCTTAGCTTTTCACAGGCAAGAAAAAGGAAAACGAAAGATGTCTACAGAATCCAAATAAAGGTACTTTAGTACTCAAGGCAATATATTTTTGTATATAGAAGACCCAATATGTATCACTCAATCCCCAACAAGCTCATCTTCCACATGACAGTACTATATATTACCATTTGACCAAGTGACCATATCTTCTACTGCAATAATGGTGGTGGAATCTCTTTTCATTTTGAACGGTAGCCTCGGAGCAAAATCATTTTTGTTTGACCTATATATCACGAGTTTGAACTGTTGAAGCCACCACTAAATCTGGTATAAATATAGAATACTTAGTGCACCGAACGCTGATTCTTTTCTCTTTTTGTAAGGAATAAAACCAATTCAAGAAAAGAATAATTAAGAGGTGTAGTAAGATGATTGAAATTTATCCACTCTTAATAAGAGGCATGACCACGCCAAACTATGCCTTATAAAAAGGACAATGCGGTCGTTGCAAATATAATCCGGTTTACAAGTCCGGAGTCGAATCCCACAGAGAACTAAGGTTTAGCTACAGCTGTTCACTATCACCAAGAAGACAAGCTTGAATAATTTCTAACTTATAGATATTAAGATTCTTCTGTTTAACTAATTAACTAACAAATTAAAATAGTAAATTAACAACTAACGATACTGAGGGTTAGAGAAAAGATTAAGGAGGTCTAGAGTTATGATTTTCCCAATTATCGGAATCCATCCCGCTATGTCTTCTATAATTTCGCCTAAGTATTCTCTACCGATCATGAGCACTCTTATTACCGTAAATCTCTCCCGAATAATTACGACAATTTACTAGACGCACTCTCCCGAGCTACGCTAGCTGGCTTTTAATACAACTCACTTCAGATCGCACCCAAGGCTTCGTTATCCCTAATCCCGCCTTTAAACCCTCGGTTATTGATCCCTCATATACTCTGGGAGTGGTGTTGTTCAACAATTACCTAAATATGCACTCTCTCCCGAGTTATGCATACTAAATAGGCACAGCTAATTGAGAGCTCTTCAATCAACCATAACATAAACGTAGTTGAACAAATAGAGAAAAAGTATGGCTCAATTACATAAAAACGTAACAAGAATTTATCCTACAAAAGGTTCTATCAAAACTCTAGATAACAAATTAGCTATTCATAATAGTATGTAAAACTACAATACTAAAAGTCATAACCAACAATGAAAAATAGGAAGAGGAAGGAAAAACTCGTAGAAGAATTCTCCGCCTTGCTCCCAATGCGTTCTTGCCTCCAAGGTCGAATCTATGTCCAAAATATGTCCCTATGCTCTTCAAAATAGGTTTAGGACCCCTTTTATACAAGTTGGAATAGTGTAGGGCCGAAATAAACTTGTCCCGGGCGAAATAGGACTTCTTTTTGACCCCTGGAGGGGCGCGGCCGCGGTCAAAACGCGGTAGGACCGCGGCCAGACAAGCTCTCTGATTTCTGCCGCGGTCAGTTCGCGGTCGCGGTTTCGACCGTATTTTTCACCCTGTTCCGTTTGGAATTTGGAAAAACGTAAAACATGAAAGTTGTAGCCCTTTGAGTTAGCTTTCCAACCATATATTGTGTAGCCCAAATAGAGTTCTGACCAAAAAGTTATGTCTATTTTACTAGACAGTGCGCAATATGCCTCCTCAAGTCTTCGTTCGTACTTAATTATCAAATTTGACCCCCGAACACGATCCCGGCTTAATTCCTTGAGCTTTTACTCAGACTTCAAAGCTTCAAATCACTTAAATTCATTCCATAACTTCTATATAGCTCGGAATCACACCTACAAGGCATAAAATACACAATTAGTGCAAAACACTAGCGATTAAAGCGCAAACTCAATTAAAGTGCAGTAAATTCGAGTGTAATAAGCGACTAAAATATG
>NW_017671337.1:6499-33714 GCF_001879085.1 Nicotiana attenuata
AAAAAAATAAAAAAGATACATTAAAAGTTCAAAAAATAAAAAACAATTAAAGGAACTCATATAAAATAAAATATTTAGCATGTTTTACAAGTATAAATAATACAATATTGTTAAAGTTACTATAAAATATAAATTAACTATAATCTCTTAACTTCCAAAAAATTAAAAATTATAATTTCTTGAAAAAATATTATCAAACTGCATATTTTACTTCTTTAAAAGCAAATACTCAATAAATTTTATCAGCATTGTAATTTAAAATATTACTCCTTCATGGGTAAATATAAAATTATTTTTAAATAGTAAAATAAGAAATGTATGACAATTTTGAGAGACATAGAACTAAGACATTGATATTTATCAAGTAAAGACATAAATTTTGGTTATCTATCTTTAGAAGAAATATTCAACTGATATCCACCCTCACGATATTTCAATTAGTAAATATGCAATACTATGGTTCGTTATTTGAGTTATTCACAATTTTTATATTACTATAGATAAAAAAAACCTTTAATCATTCATTTGTTAAAGAATTTTAAGAGTCAACGGTGCAAATTAATGAATTCAACACATGATTTGCATAGGCAATATCAGGCGAGTCCTGAGCGTTGAGCGTTAGGTGTGTTTAGGGTGCACAGTCAGGCGTTTGGGGCCGTAAGTCTCACAGAACTAAGCCCCACACATGAGTCTCATAGCGTTTTGATAGTGTCCCGCCCTGGGGGATTCATCAAGACACCCTAGTCAGAGCAGTTAAGCAAATTTAAGATCATACAATTTAAGGTACTTATACAAGAGTCAAAAACTGAGCCTAAGCGTCACAGCCAAAGTACTCACTATTCTCAAGGCATAACAAAGTCAAGAGATATTGCTTCATTTCAAAACAAAACACAATGGCTCCTATTCCCAAAAAAAAACTAACTACACCCGGTTCAAATAAAACCATTGGAAAAGAACCGTGGTTTAAAGAAAAACCAAGGGGTAATTGCTACACTACCTAACAAAACAAAAAATCTTTTTGGTATTTTCTTTAGACTTACTTCCCTCAAGAAAACTGTCTAGAAGATCCGTCATCAGGAAAAGTCCAATCTTTTTTTTTTAAAAAAAATACAGCTAAAGTAGCATGAAAAATCACCCAGACAATCTCCTCACCCCACACTTAAAATTGTGCATTGTCCCCAATGCACACCCATACATACAAGAGGGTAAAAGAAACTCCCTGGTAGGCCAAAGGCCGAAGCACTAGCAGTTCGTGGGGTACTCAGACTTCTCCCAAGCTTGGTCCTTCGTGTGGGTACCTCACACTTAGTTCCAACCATTTGGTTTGCTGATGCATCCTTCCAATACCTTTGCTTTCCATGCTCCTAGAAAATAAAAAAATTGACACTACAAAAATAATACAATTAAAAAAATAAAAAAATAAATAAAAGAAAGCAATAAAGCCGGGTTGTTGCCTCCCAACAAGCGCTTGATTTAACGTCGTCGCACGACGCGAATCACTTTTTGCCTCCACCTCGAGCTTATGAATTGAACCCCCAATTTGGCATCAAGTTTTCGGTTATGCTCCAGGGGTGGAGGAACAAATCTAATTGGTCCAAGCAACCATTGTACTATTCTATACTTCTTGGCTTTTAGATGAGGTATGTAGTCCTGTCTTTCTGGTAAGAAAAATTCCAGAATATAGGCACCTTGTTCTTCATTCCTTGACTTCTCAATCGGCTCGGATGACTCTATTTTCATATCGTCATCCCAGCACAATGTATAAAAATGTTTGGAGTGAGGACCAATGCGCTCACACACATGAACTTCAGGACTTTCAGCATCCTCAACATCAATGAGTCAACAAAATTTGTATCCTCGATGTCCTTGGCTGACTCTAGTCTCACTTCTTCAACATTGACATCTTCAAATTCTAGTTGGCTAGGTTGTTGATGTTCTGCTTTGACCTCCCCAATTAATACCTCAAATTCATGCTTTTCTTGGCTACTATAATCAATATTGGATTGTTGAGCATTAAAAGCTCCAACCACTTGACTCAATTGAGCCTCCAACTTGCGAATAGTTGCCTCTTGCCTTTCTATGTACAATTGTTTCTCATTGTTTTGTTCCAGAAGACACTTTAGCATATCCTTGATTTCCTTCAGGTCCGCATTCCCAGGTTCTTTGTTCCTATTAACTTCACAAGAAAAGGTGGAACCATCGTAGTAAGGGGTTGGGGGAAATAAGAAATATAAGCACAACCATGAAGGTGACCATTTTTACCACCACACGCATCACACACATTCCACAAATAAGATTGAGTTGGTGCACATAACTCGCTCTTAGGAACGTTTTAAAAATTTTGCCACAGGTGGTTTCCTTCACAATATGTATGTAGATCAATAGTAGAATTATCTACACCTAAATTCCCATAATTACAAGATGCCATATTTTTCAAATCAACAGTTATAAAAAAATAAAAAAAAAATAAAAAAAAGGACGATGCGATCGTTGCGAATATAATTCGGTTTACAAGTCCGGAGTCAAATCCCACAGAGAACTAAGGTTTAGCTACAACTGTTCACTATCACCAAGAAGACAAGCTTGAATAATTTCTAACTTATAGATATTAAGATTCTTCTGTTTAACTAATTAACTACCAAATTAAAATAGTAAATTAACAACTAACGATACTGAGGTTTAGAGAAAAGATTAAGGAGGTCTAGAGTTATGATTTCCCAATTATCGGAATCCTTCCCGCTATGTCTTCTATAATTTCGCCTAAGTATTCTCTACCGACCATGAGCACTCTTATTACCGTAAATCTCTCCCGAGTAATTACGACAATTTACTAGACGCACTCTCCCGAGCTACGCTAGCTGGCTTTTAATACAGCTCACTTCAGATCGCACCCAAGGCTTCGTTATCCCTAATCCCGCCTTTAAACCCTCGGTTATTGATCCCTCATATACTCTGGGAGTGGTGTTGTTCAACAATTACCTAAATATGCACTCTCTCCCGAGTTATGCATACTAAATAGGCACAACTAATTGAGAGCTATTCAATCAACCACAATATAAACGTAGTTGAACAAATAGAGAAAAAGTATGGCTCAATTATATAAAAACATAACAAGAATTTATCCTACAAAAGGTTCTATCAAAACTCTAGATAACAAATTAGCTATTCATAATAGTATGTAAAACTACAATACTAAAAGTCATAACCAACAATGAAAAATAGGAAGAGGAAGGAAAAACTCGTAGAAGAATTCTCCGCCTTGCTCCCTAATGTGTTCTTGCCTCCAAGGGTGTTGTCTAACCCTAAAGTAGTGTCTCTCCGCCTCCTTAGGTCTAATTTGTGTCCAGAATATGTCCCCTTCTTGTTCTTGGCCGGCCTCCTTTGTTTAATATAGGGTTTAGGACTTAAAATCCCATGTTTTGCACTTTAGTCCCTGAAATTTTCGCTTCCTGCCGCGTTTTTGCCGCGGTCGCGGTGGAACCGCGGCCAAACATGCCCTCTAATTCTTCAGTTGTCCGCGACCATCTTCTACCGCGGTTCTGCCGCGGTTGCGGCAAAAAGGCGGTTTTTCACCCTGTTCCGTTTGGAATTTGGAAAAACGTAAAACATGAAAATTGTAGCCCTTTGCGTTAGCTTTCCAACCATATATTATGGAGCCCAAATGGAGTTCTGAGCAAAAAGTTATGTCTATTTTACTAGACAGTGCGAAATATGCCTCCTCAAGTCTTCGTTCGTACTTAATTATCAAATTTGACCCCCGAACACGATCCCGGCTTAATTCCTTGAGCTTTTACTCAGACTTCAAAGCTTCAAATCACTTAAATTCATTCCATAACATCTATATAGCTTGGAATCACGCCTACAAGGCATAAAACACACAATTAGTGCAAAACACTAGCGATTAAAGCGCAAACTCAATTAAAGTACAGTAAATTCGAGTGTAATAAGCGACTAAAATATGCAATTATAGCCTATCATCAAGGCACGTATACAAGATTTATGTAAGCAGTTTCGATTTATGTCACAACTTGAGTACTTGTATTGTATGCCGGTTTGAGTTTGGTGCTGTGGCTTGTGGGATTCAAGATATTTACTTCATGTCTCGAATTGATGTTTACTTTATATATTTTCAAAGCAGTGGTATGTTTTATATACAAATATTACTCTCTTTGTCCCACTTAATGTGATATATATTTTTTAGTCTAAAAAGAAAATATCGTCATTTATATATTTTTAGAAATAATTTAATCTTAAATTTTTCTTTTCATCTTTAATGACATGATGGCCCTGTTTGGCCATAATTGTTTTCCCACTAATGTGCCACATGGCGTACCGGAGTGCGCCGTGCTAGTGCAAATTTTTTGCAGAGTGACAAACTTTGCCCCTCTGATAAAATCCCACGTGCGCGGTGCATGGTGCACGCATGGGGCGGCATATTAGTACAAAATAGTGCCCAACTTTTCACTTCGGCTTGGAAAGGTTTATTTCATCCGGACCAGTTCTTACATGGTATAAATACACCAAAAATATAATTTCTAGAGGAGTTTTGACCTAGGAACGTTTGGGAGAGAATTGGAGGTGTTAGTTTGAGTGCCCGTATGGATTACTAAAGAACTTGGTTCTTTATCGTGTTCCTTAAGCGTAAAGTAAACAAGCAATAAAATAAACACAGCGACTTTTACATGGAAATCACCCCGCTCAAAAGATGCAAAAACCACGACCTACCACGTAGGATTTTCAAATCCAACTCCACTAGAACAATGAGCCAAACTGTATCAATTACAAGGCTGTAATTAAATAATCTCCAGTACTCCTACTACTCCTATTTGATTCACAAGTTACTCTAACTTGTAAAGCAAAATACTTACTCCAACAAATTATTTATGACACTTGATTACAACTCAATTTTCTAAAAACACATTCACTAGACTGACTCGGGAAGAATACAAGGCAAGCACTCAACACGAGTAAACAACTTATAACTACTTTGTTGATGTGTAAAAGGATAGTTCAGAAATTCAAAGTCGATCCTATTTAGAACACAACTTGAGATTTTCTAGGAGTCCTACTCATAGTCAGCTTCCTCTTTAATAGAACTCCTACACAAGCTTTGGGACTTTAGTCTCTAACTGAATTATCCATATCTTCTTGAAAAATGGCCTTTTTACTTATAGTAGCCATCTTCCACCAAACTCCGACCTGGATAACTTTGAGATAAATAGCCTGTTTGGCCAAGCTTCTTTTTGGCCAAAAGTGTTTTTTTTTTGCCAAAAGCACTTTTGGCCAAAAATTGAGGTGTTTGGCCAAGCTTTTGGAAGGAAAAAAAGCGCTTTTGAGGAGAAGCAGAAGCAGTTTTGGAGAAGCAGAAAAAAGTAGCTTCTCTCCAAAAGTACTTTTTTGAGAAGCACTTTTGAGAAAAATACACTTAGAAGCAGTTTTTTAAAGCTTGGCCCGACACTAATTGCTGCTCAGAAGTGTTTTTCAAACTAATTAGCCAAACACAAACTGCTTCTCACCAAAAGTACTTTTGAGAAAAGCACTTCTCAAAATAAGCTGATTTTTGCAGCTTGGCCAAACGGGCTAAAAGTTACTGTCTTGTACAGACGTACAAGTATCTGATTCTTTCTCCTGAGGAGCTGGTTCTTCAGAACAGCTAAGAATCTACGTTGAGGACCTGGTTATTTGAACATTGAGTCATACTCTGTTAATTATCAAAAATATAATACTCAAATAAATTTCCCCTTTTTGATGATGACAAACTTTGTACGCAGCAGAGCCAAATAATCACATCAAAGAACTAGATAATCATAACAAGTACTATTGACACCGTATGTTCACAACACCTTCTAACCTTATCTTCCTCCTTTTGGCATCATCGAAAACACACAAAAAATGTTAGACATTAAACACAGATAATGTAAGATTCAAGGCCAAATAGGATACAACACAAGCTTAAGAAAGGGAAAATAGACTAGGCTGATGATCCAATATAGTACATACTAGTAAAGCAGAGCAATATGAGACATTAAGTAGTGCCAAAAGAAGCTCGAGCCTTGTCTTCATCATTAGAACAAAACAAACTAAGCATACTGCAAACTAATCAGACTAAGACAAAAAGAACAAAAGATAAGGCATCACTGAAATAGCAAAAGAACTAAGGACACTGTGAAGGAACATGTTCATGGGTTAGAAGTAGAGGGGGTCAAAGCTTTTATGAGGGTGGAAATTTGTTGAGCATGAGCCTCCCTGTCTCTTTTGACCTCTTCCCTGAGTTGCTTTGTTTCCTTTTCAGCTCATTATTGTCTTCATGAAGCTTGGCATTCTCTTCACCAGCCAATTCCAGCCTTTTGCTGAGTTCTGCAACCCTACTGCTCCCAGGAAGAATAGCAGATCATATGGTTCCTCTAGCCTTGATCTCCTCATACCCACACTGCTTGCGAGTAACAACATCCAAAACATCATTGTTTTTTCCAAACTTAAGCTCAGGTAAAGCAATGTTGAGCTTGTCAACAACTCAGCCAATATGAAACTATATGGCATAGCATGCTTGGGTTTGGAAGTATCTGCAGCTCTTGCCATAGCTGAATCATCAAGCTAGGAAGATTGATAGGTCTACCAGTGTTAAGCAGTTCCATTACAGCCATGTCCAGCAGAGTAGCTTCATGCCTTCTCTCAGACCTCTGAAGAATGGAGTTGACAAAATGAAACAATAACTTGGGGAAGGGAGTCATATCTGTCCTGTACACTTTCTGGGAGCATCTAGTTCAAACTTTTGGGAGACCTTCATGGTGACCACAATGCCAGTGTCAACATCATTGTCTATGGTTGGCCACTTCTTCTTCAAGTAATTGTCAAATCCCAAAGAAGAGATATTCAGAAGCATCCCCAGCTATTCAGCATCAAACTCCATGTCAAAGCCCCCCACCTTACTCTTGACTACCTTCCCATCAAACGTGAAATTGGCATAGAACTCCACCACAACAGGAACATATTTGTGCTTCCACCTTTGTAGCTCAAGTTTTTCAACCAGTTGAGCCATCCCCTTCTTATCAGTGTTCGCAAGAATCTTCCCATTTAGCACTTTTCTATTCCTGAACTCTGTGAGTCGATCAACTGCAGCTGGCACATTCTTTCTTGTCTTACCCCTACTGGCCCTTGTAGAAGAGGTAGCGGGTTTGGTGACTTTGGCACCCTTTTTCTTTGGTGTACAGACTTTGTTGGCATGCAGAGTCGGATTCATCTTCTCCATCCACCTTAACAACAGGTTTCACAATTGAAACCTTCTTCTTTGGTTTCTTCCCACTTCTGGACTCCTTAATAATTTGTGCATCAACAGTCTTTCTTTTATTCCTTGTGCGAGGAGTTCTGGAAGGAACAACCACTCATTTCCTTGTTGAGGTTGCTGACTTTGTAGCTTTCACAGGGGTCTTCCTGGACTTCTTCCCTACCTTAGATAGTGGCACATCTTAATCACTGCTAACTTCTTCATCTCCAGTGAAAGGAGTCAACAGAGACCTAGGTTCTTGAGCCCTTGTCTCTTTAAAAAATTTCTTCTGAGAGGGCTATGACGGTGTTTCCAATTGTCATGGAGCCTCCATATTCCTTACTCACATTTCGCTCTTCTTCCTCACTCTTTTCAACACCTCCTTCACTCTCACTTACTTTTTCTTGATCCTCACCTTCACTTTCAGAAACCTCCTCTTCTTCACCAAGATTTTCTTCTTTTGCAGAATCATTAGCCTCTTCACCTGTCTTATCCTCTGTATCACTCTCCTTCTCATCTTCAGATGCTCCCTCATTCTCACTTTTTTCTTCTTCTTTGGCTATGTTTTGAGCATCATGTTCCTCATGACTGTTCGTAGCTTTTTCTTCTTTTTCACCCCCATCATCTTCCGCATCCTTAGTCCAACTAAAGGAAAGACCATCAGAAGCCCCCTTTTGCACAAGTTCTTTACTTCCTTCCCCCTCAACCACAGGTTCCACAGCCATTGTATCTACCTTCTTCCCTAGATCCCCTGCACACTTTTCTATAGTGAATTTCTCCACTTGTGTCTTCTCACTTGTGGGTGGGAGAGTATTTAGGGGTGCAACATCTATAGTAGACACCAAAATATCTAATGTGGAAAGAGGATGTTGTACTTGATCAGTAGTAACATTCACTGATTCCCCCTAAACCACAGATTTCTTGTCTACAGTGTCACCCTGCATAGTAGCATCAAGCACTTTCTTGATAGATTTTCTTGGAGTGGCTTTGACCTTTGTTGACTTCGAGGTATTTCTCGTAGGAGTCTCGGGTGCATGGGTAGTTATTTTTAGAGGACGGGATACAATGGAGGTGGGAATGATGGGAACAACCTGAATAGTAGGAACATCAGATAATGATGTAGGTATAGTGGAGGATATCGAAGGAGAAGGAACATGTGTAGGTGTGGTTTCTCTTGATTGCTGGGCATTTTTTTTGATTTGGGCTTCAAGATTTTGTGTTTTTGTAACAACCCGACCAGTTGTTTTGAGCTCTAGCGCGTTGTTAGGCAGTTTGAGGCCTTGAGTATCTTCACTTAATGTATTACGACTTGTACGTATGGTCGGAATTGGATTTCATAAAGTTTAGAGACGATTTGGAAAGAAATCTCTAATTTCGGAAGCTTTAAGTTGGAAAAATTGACTAGGATTTAACTTTTGAGTAAACGACCTTGGAATCGGGATTTAAAAGTTTCAACAGGTTCATATGGTGATTTTGGACTTGGGTGTATGTCAGGATCGGGGTTTGGATGACCCGGGAGCGTTACGACACTTATTGTGGAAAGTTGGCATTTTAGAAGAATTTCTTAAATTTGGGTTGAAGTGTATTTTAATGTTATCGATGTCCGTTTGGGATTCTGAGCCTGATCCATATGGTGATTCTGGTCTTAGGAGCGCGCCCGGATGTGATTTGGAGGTCTGTAGGTCATTTCGGGATCATTTGGCGAAAGTTGGAAGTTTGATGATTTTTGTGAAATTTAACCGAGAGTGTACTTTTTGATATCGGGTTGCGATTTCGATTTCGGAAGTTTGTATAGGTTCTTAATATCGAATGTGACTTGTCTGTAAAATTTGAGGTCAATTGGACGTGATTTAATAGGTTTCGGCATCGGATGTGGAACTTAGAAGTTCAATAGTTCATTATGCTTGAATCGATGCGCAATTTGTAGTTTTGATGTTGTTTGACGTGGTTTGAGGCTTCAACTAAGTTTGTATTGCAGTTTGCGATGTGTTGGTATAGTTGGATAAGGTCCCGAGGACCTCGGGTGGATTCTGGATAGTCAACAGATCGAGTTTGGACTTGGAAGAAGTGCTGAGGCAGCTCATATCAGGTGCAATCACACCTGTGTGGAAAGGGTCGCATATGCGGCGATGTGGTCGTAGAAGCGACATTTAGACTTAGCTGGGATGGCCGAAGATGCGAGGATATTTTTGCATCTACGTGCTCGCAGATGCGATGAAAACTCTGCATAAGCGAAATGCGAACTGGACAGCTAGAGTAGCAGAAGCGTAAGGTCTCCGCATGTGCAAGACTGCAGGGGCGCGTTTTGCATCGCAGGTGCGGAGCTGTGCTGGGCAGAGGGTATGTGGAGGTGCGAGGTTTTGGCTGCACCTGCAAGACCGTAGATGCGGTGAAACAGCCGCATGTGCGATAGTCGGGCTGGACAGTGTTCTTTTAAAACAAAGGGTTTGGCTCAATTCCACTTCATTTCGTCCATGGGAGCCGATTTTGGAGCAATTTTAGAGTGCCATCTTCATCAACTATTATGGGGTAAGGGATTTCTTCACATTGTAAGTTGAATACATGGTTTTTATATGGATTCAAGCATACAAATTGGTAGAAATTGTGAGATTTTGAAGGAAACCTAGAAATTGATACTTTTGTGTTTTGACCACAAATTTGGGCATGGAATTGGGATTAAATTATATATTTGAGTTAGTAATTTTATGGGTAATGTTTATCTTCAAAAATTTTTGGAATCCGGGCACGTGGGCCCGATGGTTGGCTTTATTGATTTTTTGAGCGGAGTTGGAAATTGTTATAATTTGATTTATAATGAGTATTAGTGCATATATTTATGGATTTGCACATTGAATGACTAGTTTTGGAGCGATGGGCAGCGGTTTGAGGTGTTAGAGCGGCGTTGGAGCCGGTTATGGTTTCGGAGCGAAGTAAGTCTGCTGTCTAACTCAGTGAGGGGGAAAACAACCCCTAGGTGATGTAATTGATAGGTGTTACTTTTGGCGGGGGCTACATACCCACGAGGTGACGAGAGTCGGTACATAGCTAGATTCATGTTATTGTCCGGGTAGACTTAGTTTTACACCATCTATACTTGTATTATAAGGGTTATCCTTGCTCGTTTATGTTACACCCCATGCTTTCGTACGTAAGAGTACGTCTTAAGTCAATTGATGTAAGACTAAAAATGAGATCATCTTTGGAAGTATATAAAGTAAGTTATCATGTTACATATATTGAAGATCATGAACAACAAGTAGAAAGAGGGATGGAAGGTTTAGAAGCTAAGGAATTGAAGAAAATAGTGTTTCGTCGAAAGTCGACAAGTTGGGAATGTTATAACATGTACTTTTGGGGTGAGACTAGGGTGCTTAAAATGATAAAAAGGTTATTTTATGAGTTATGTTAGTCGTATGTTATGTTCTGAAGTCAATCGAGGTGTGGAACAAAAGTCTATGAAGGTCATCACAAGTCACGTTCATAAGTTTTACTGAAAATTTGGGTCAAATGTAACTGCGACTTTCTCCCAATATACTTAGAGTTATGGGGTGTTCAAGCCATCAAATTGAAGCTCTATGGGTCTATTTTCTAACTCATTAAACCGTTTGTCAATATGACATCGGATTAGAGAGATATATGCATTTTTACGAGACTGCACAGGCTGCTAGGTGACAAGTAGGTGTGTCACCTACTTACTCAAATGAAAGTCCAAAAAGGGGCTATTTTCGGGTCGGCCAAAGAGACAAATTTAAGGCTTATCTCATGCAATATAACACCCATTACATAACACAATAACCATACCTAAACCCCTGCAAACATCCTCCCAAAAATTTCTCAAAAATCCTAATTGATTTTCTCTCCTTTTCAAGTTCTAATTGGAGGTAAAACCTAGAGTTAGAAGAACCAAGATAGGAGCTGAGTCATCCAACAAATAAGGTAAGTTTACTTATCTCTTTCATCCATTTTTTCTGCTGTAAATGCATGGTAAGTCGTTCTATATTTGTATGAGCTCACGGGACGGTTATCGAAAGCCGTGAGTTCGAGTTATTCACTTGTAGCGGACTGTTTTGTGGACCGTTTTGTGTTGCCTTTGGGCTGCGTATTTTACTATTGTTTTGGAGGAGGAAGGGTGTGGAGAAACACCACATAAATTCAGGGTGGTGGTCTGGTCGTTCGTCGTAACATTTTCGGGCTGTTTGACACTACTACGGTGGTCGTTGTATTTGAAGAGATTGGGATGTGTTGGGCTGTTTTATAGTATTTTGTGGTGTATATAAGGCTGGAAAATAATGTATATATGTTGTTATTGTTGTGTTCTTGTGTTGTTGGTGTTATCTTGAATTTGGAGGAAGTAAGGATTATAGGGGAGATGCTGGGCGTTTTAATACAAAATAAGCTTGTCGTTCATTGTGGTAAGGTATGTTAAGGCTAAGCCTTTCCTTCATTTTGGCATGATCCCATAACTACATGTGCTTGATACCGAGGCATACAGAGAAGTTCTTATTCCTGAATTTATGTACATTATCCTAGTCTCATAAGCTACAGTATTCTCCCTTATCGGGACTTTATATTCAGTTTAGTTTTGTCTTCTTTTAGCCAAGAGAGAAGAGAGTCTATATATACATATATATAGTATTACAGTATTTTCACCACCATCGAGCAATAAACGATGGGCAGGCCCCTATTGGGCAACCTCTGATCAGATGGTAAGTTATATACCAAGCCTACTGTGGTCGAGCGCCTATGAGCGAGCCAGAATGGCTGAGATACAGAGCCTAGTATGGCCGAACGCCTATGAGCGAGCCTACTATGGCAGAGCAGTTACATATGCCGAGCCTTATAGGGTCGGACAACTATTTTACTTACTATATTGAGAGAGATGAGTCAGTATCAACAGGTAAGTATATCTTCAATTATATCGGATTTACCAGGTTTATACCTTGGAGTCCATTTTATATATACAGGTTTGATGGGTAGGTCGAAACCCTGTCCCAGCCATGATACAGTTCAATTATCCCTAGAGGCTTGTAGATGAGTCTTGTACATTTTTTATATCAGTATTGTGGCTTTACCAGACCTATGTAGATGTTTAGTTTGATATTGCTAGTTGAAGGTTTTCAGATGATTCAGAATATGTCCTCATCGGCCTAAGTTGAGGGTTACCCTTCTAGAGTTCATAGTTACAGAGTGGTATGCTCAGGCCGAGTATGGAATCGGGTGCCGACCATGCCTCTTCAGGTTTGGGGCGTGACAGTTTAATTCCTTTATTTCGCATTACGTCTTGAGACTAGACGTGCGTAGAGTGATAGACTTGCTATCGTAGAGATTTGACGAGTTTCATGATTAGCCGCAGAATAATTGTGTTCCTCTTATGAATTTCTCCCCTGCTATGCGTTTTTAGCGAAAGGTTTTCCTTGTAAATTGCAACTCATACATTTATTCGTGAGTAGGGTCAAGGACCCGTTAAAGCTTCTTATTCTAATGGGATCGGGCCGTTTGCCTCGGCAGGATTATGTTCCACACTACCATGGGAGCGGGCCGTTTGCCTCGGGAGTATAATAGATGCATCTATGGTTCGTGCCGTTTGACCCTCGGTAGTGCACAGATTATGATGGGATCGGGTCGTACACCTCCAAATTTCTATAAAATACTCTCATGGAATCGTGCGTAATATTTGACAAGAAGTCAGTGTATCGAGAGCTTGAGTCTATTGTAGAAAGGAGGAATGTTTCACGTACTTACACTTGTTTATTTTGTTTGTTTACTCTGGCGCATATCTGTTTACTTCTTATTATAACTGTCATATTGGACCATTAGTAAGTGTCGATATCGATCTCTGGTCACTACTTCTCTAGGGTTAGGCTACTTACTAACTGGAAACGCATTGATTTACGTACTCATGCTACACTTGCTGCACTTTTTTTGTGCAGGTGCATATATGTCTGGTGGTCTTTTAGGCGCAGAGGCGCAGATATTGCGGGGACATACCATGAGCTACATTTCATGTTATGATTCGCAGCCTACAGAGTCTCCATTAGAGTTAATTATATTCTCCTGTCTAATTTGAATTCCGGACAGATATTGTATTTTATTATATTTCCTAGTTGATGCTCATGCACTTGTGACATCAGATTTTGGGGGTTCCTAAGGGTGGTTCGTTATTGTAGTAGTGAAAATATCATCATTTACCCTATAAATTCTATTTCTTACTATTTAATTGATGAAAATTATGATTTCAAAAGTACTAAAAAGAGTAATTAAGTCAATCATACCGTTGGCTTGCTTGACGGCGGTGTTAGGCGCCATCACGACCTTTAGTGGATTTTGGGTCGTGACAGCTTGGTATTAGAGCATTAGGTTCACATAGGTCTCACGAGTCATGAGCAAGACTAGTAGAGTCTTGCGGAACGGTACGAAGACGTTTGTACTTATCTTCGAGAGGCTACAGGGCTATTAGAAGCACTTTCCTTCTTGATTCCTCATCGTGCGATTTGATTCCTTTGAGGCTTATGCCTTTATATCCTTCTTACTCATTCTTATATGATGTTCAGCGCTCGAGTCAATTGGGCATCGAGGATTTATAGTGGTACTACAGACGGAGAGCAAGGTGTTTCTCCCTACGCATTCGAGCAAGTTATTATCTTCTTCTTGTGGAAGGAGGTTCTATCATTTCAGCTCAGTAACTGTATTTTTGATGGCTTCAAGGCTACACGTAGGTTTCTATAATGTTCAGGCGTTGTTATCGCACACTGTTTATGTAATGGTAGGGTGCTTGTTTATGTGTCAAGGCAGTAAATGACTTGAAAGGAGGATTTATCGGTGCATGATTTAGGGATTCAACATTTAAATGCTGCGGAGGAAAGATAATCGGTCTATGAATACTCAGTCTTGGGTTGACGGAGTACCGAGACTTGATATTCTTTAGAGTGGTGGAATTCTTATTTTGATGTGGTATCATCATCCTTGTTCGAATGCATTAAGGTTCATCGGTGTTATGGACTCTTTTGATTTGCCTTCGGGGCACGATGTTGTGAAATAGTTCCTAATAAGCGATTGTCAGATGTGGAAGGTATATGTTGGCTTCAGGATCGAATCAATGTTTGTAATATTGATGGCTAGGAAAAGATGATCTTCGAGGAGGCTTATAGTTGGTAGTAATTTATCAGGTCAGGTGCTACACTGATGGATTTTGCTTTGAGGCAGTATTTGGGCAGCAAAAGATGAGGAAGGACATGGCGGAAGGTGCCTCGCAGTGATTGAATTGCTAGTAGGTCAAGTATGGAAAGTAGAGATCGAGAAGTTGCTTAAAGGAGAGGGTTTAACCAAAGTGGGAGAGTGGTAAAGTAGCATATGGGTTCTGTGGTAGGATAGCCACACGCCTTGAGGAAAGTTCAGAGCAATTTGGGAATCATGGTGGGCAGTGACTAGGTCCACGGATTTTATTTGGATGCAACATGACTTTGAATTTAGAATTGTTGGACTTTCAGTTGATGTCAATGGGGAAGAATGAATCTTGGTGGTTCCCAGGTGTCATGTAATTGTAGCTTCAAGATAATTGGGGGAGCCCCACCGTCTACGATTGGACTGCATGGTTGACTACCTATGCGGTTTTTGGTTATCGGTGTATCGACTAAGGAAAGAAAACATTAATGGTGATTCGAGCAAAGGATTTGAGGAATGTGTGCTATATTTGGCTTTATCTAGGTTTTGGGAAGACTCGGAGTTTATGCTTAATGTAGATGTGATGTACAAGGAGAGGAATTCAGCCGGTTGCTTTTTTGAGAGGGTGTTCATGTGCTAGCAGAGCCTTGGAGTTGATTATATTCAGGACCAAGTCAGAGTGGGTGACTCTCAACTCCTAGTGGGTTCAAGAAAATTAAAGTGCGGTGCCTAAGGATTTCGGTCCGTGGTGTGGTTAGGTATCAAGCTTTTTCAATGGATTATGAAAGGGACTTAGAGTGTTCCATGTTATCATCGGTGTGCGGTGCAGAATTTGAGAAATGGGAGAAAATAACTTCGGATTCGTAGAGGAATTATCAAAATGGGTGTACCAGTTGAAGATGCTATTGTGCACACAAGGAGGGTATGAGATGGTTCGTGGGTTTTGAGGCAATGTGGTCTCGTGAATTGGGTCACTCAGGATGAGTGTGGATTGAGTTCGTTATATTTTGAATGGAGCTATTATTATTTCTAAGGCAAGTCCGGAGTAAATTAGAAGAAGTTGGTTCGGTTTGCAATGGTTGAATCTGCATGGTGGTGGCAATGATCAGTTCCTTCGGCGTGTTAAGTTATGCAGGTGATTTGTAGCGGAACGTGCGAGGCTTGACAGTCGCCGTGATTTGATTTATTTGGAGGCATTCGATTATTGTGGCATGTTATGTCTAGATGGATCCTGGAAGAGTTATTGTGGTTTAGACCACTACTTGAGGTTTGTATTTTCTGCGGTTATGGGAATTCAATCGCGTGTTGCAATAGTTCTCCTGAAATGAGTTAAGTGAAAGGTTTCTATATGATGAAGTGTTTATTCTATTAATGGTTCAGGAGTTATGATGAAATTCTTGTACTCTTGTGTATTGGCATGTTAGGTGCAGTGAGCGGCATGTGAATTGGAAGTTGAGGATCAAGGTTGCGGTTCGGTGTTGATAAGAATGTCACGAGCTCAGATGAGCAGGAAAGAATGCAGATGTTTAGAGTAAGTTGGTATTGTCTTTAGCGTCACCTGAGATCGGTGTCCTGTGTAAGAGGCTTTGTGTACTGATGTGCGGATTCTCGATTCGCTTTACATCATTGTATGGCCGGAGGTATGGATGTGCAGACTTTGCTGCCTGTTGCGGAAGGTCGTGGGGGCGTATCCCACAGGAAGATTGTATAAGTGTGACATGTAGTCACTTGATTGATTAAAGATTGAAACCAAGTATGGAGATTACGGTACCATCGCTAATGTGAGAGTTTAGGCTTGGAAGGCGCTCTATTCATTTGGTTGTGAACTGTGGAAGTTTGTTCTGGATTGGACGACAACCCTTATGTATCATGAATAGGGTTGTTGTGGATCCTTGGAATGTTATTAGCCCAGTGCGGTACGATCAGAATCGGCTTGAGATTTGTGGATGGGTCTAAATGTGAATGTGTGCTCTATATCAGGCGGGGTGTGTTCGTTCGGCATAGCGTTGCTTATGGAGGAGTCTTCGAGCGTTGGATGTTATTTTGGTCGTCAGCTATTTCATGTAATACTCTATTGTGCCATGTGGGTGGTGAGACGACTTGATTATTCACACATGTGTTGAGGTCCCGCATATATGTGTTGTTATGTGAGAAGGATGGCTCTCGAGATGCAGATCATATATCGCACCTTAGTTGTGCTTGGGTTTCGTAGCGTATGGCGCTATCCGTCTCCCCAGGATTTGTGTTATGCACTTGGCGTGCTTGTGGTCAATATTCAGACATTTCATGAGTATAAGCATTACGACTTGATGTGTGTTTTCTTCTTGATTGCTATGTGCGGATTGGGTGGCATGCCACCACGGTTATCATTATTTGGATTGGGTTGCACGCCACAACAGTATCATTATTGGATCGGGTTGCACACCGCAACGGGTATCATTGTTTCGATCGGGTTGCACGCTGCAACGGTATCATGGTTGGATCGGGTTGCACGCTGCAGCGGTATCATGTGTGGATTGGGTTACACGCCGCAACAGTTAAAAGTTGAGCATAGTTTCTTACACTCATTTTGTGTGCCTTGTTTTCATCCTTGAGGTAGGTTCATAGCACCTATTCGGTCGTTTTATTCGTTGCGCGGGCAGGGTAATTCCCTATCAGAGTTCGTTTTCTTATGTATCACATTCGAGTTTGTAGCTTGTTTTCGCATTGTGGCATCATATAAGATCTTGGTCAATGTTGAGGTGGCTTATTTCCGAGCAGCTTGTACTAGGTGAGACGAGATTTATGGACCTAAAATCAGTGCAATCAGATTTATATAAGATATATTAAAGAGCAAGTATCGTTATCCAGTTCAGAATGAGGTAATGGTCCTTAACAGGAGGAGAGACTCCATGAGTTGCTGATTTGGCAGGTGGTTATGAGTTTCTACATATCTCATCCATCGTGGAAGTATTGCAAGAGTTAAAACAGGGCTTATAAAGTTCAGAGACAATTTGGAAAGAAATCTCTAATTTCGGAAGCTTTAAGTTGGAAGAATTGACTAGGATTTGACTTTTGAGTAAACGACCTCGAAATCAGGATTTGAAAGTTCCAACAGGTTCATATGGTGATTATGGACTTGGACGTATGTCCGGATCGGGGTTTGGATGACACGGAGCGTTACGACACTTATAATGGCAAGGAGTGGTCGATGCAGCTTTTACCCAAAAGGTCGGGATCGATATCCACAAGGAGCTAATATTGGTTGGAAGTTGGGTTTCTATCCAATCTAGCTACGCGTGCTGCTTTTAATTGCACTTCTAACCATGCTTGGTTTTGTTTCTATTCTACTTTTAATGCTAGTGATTGTTGAAAATAATTTAAGTACAATGTTTTTGCAGGAGTTATCTCATTGATAAAAATCACTAGAGAAGTGACTTACACCTAGGCGAGTATCTAATGGGGTCTAGAGTTTAGGACAAGCTTGTTATATTCGGGGTCATGATATAACCTTTACACATAATTACTCACTCTATACTTCTCGGTAGTTTGAGTGACTTTGCCCTAATTGGCTTTCTCAAGCCCAATTGGGTGTTCAAACAATGCAAGCAAAATTGGCTCAAGTCGGGTATTACTATCTCTAGGTCTAACCCTTTAATTGGGGCTATCAATCTCTTGAATGCACCCCAATTCNTTTTCTCAAGAAGAGTCTAAGTCATAAAGGCATGAATCAGTGTTTGCAACCACCAATTCTACAATTAAAGCATGAATCAAGCTAAATATCACTAACCCATAAACAATTAAGCCCTAAAATTGAAGACCCATTAAATACCCACACTAGGGTTGGGTCACAACCCTAGCTAATGGGTTTAGCTACTCATAATCAAGGTAGTGATCAAAGATGGAGATAAAATATAAGCCATAAAAGTTGATTACAAGAATAAAATCTAAGAATGATAGCTAAAGCTGCTCTAAAATTACTCTAAGTGGCAAAATACGGCTGTTCACGAGCTCCTCAGACAAAAGATAACCTAAAAATGTGAAAAATATCTATTTATACACAGCTGAAATTACTGGACAAAATACCCCTACGGAGGTTCTGTTGTGAGCGGAATACTGAGCGCCTCAGCGTATAGCCTTTCGCGGCCGGCACAAAACAAGCGGGGACCGTGTTTCTTCACTTTTGTACTTGGTTTGGACTTGATTTCACGGGCAGCGTAAAAGTTGCCGCCTCCGCATTAGCATCAGCCGCAGCCGCGTAATTTTGCCCCTTATGTAAATCACCACTAATGTAAGCTCACTCAACTTGAAATCGTATAGGGCTTTTACGGGAATGTAATGAAGGCTTTTGGTTAAAGGTAAGATATATCGGTCTATGAAGGTTTCCTCTTTCCTTAAGCACTTCAGTTTTCTTATTTCGACACACACTTTCTTGACTCTTTGAATCATTTTCTTCTTCCTTGTTCATGATAATCATTCTTTTTCCTTTTTCTACTCATTCCAAGCCTTTCATCATTGCTTTCATTGAATCCCTTCATTTTTTCTATTTTATTCACTTTCTTTTTGATTTTTAGGCTTTTCTTTCTTTTTCTTTTTGCCTTCCCTTTTCTTTATTTTGTACCTTTTATCACTTTTGCATTCCTCGTCTCTCCCCCCAAACTTATGTTTTTGCCAATTGTGCTAAGGAAAGATCGTGTGCCAAGAGAGGGTCATTACATAACGGATAAAGGTGTGTATCATGGTTATTGAAAGAACAGGGCTTCGGCTCAACGGGGTTAACTAGGGATATCATATTTGGGTGGCTATGGATGCTTTCAAGTTTCAAGTTGGATCAAGGAGAGCCTATATTCATTTCTCAAGTCGAGCTACACTTAGAATTTTGCCTAGACAAACACTCAGGGCAAGTTCTAGACTTATTGGCACAGGACTTTGACTTGCAAATAAAAACCTGATCACGCGCAACTATGCCTTGTAAAAGACAAAGCGATCGTTGCAAATATAATCCGGTTTTTCAAGTCAGAAGTCGAATCCTCAAGGAACTAACCCATCTATTACAACTCTTAGTGATGCTAGTACAAGTTCAAACAATTTCCAGATGCAAGATTTTTTATCAATGAATAGGGAGATTTGTTTAACTAATGTAAAAGGATATTAAAACTAACAATATTCTAAATTAAAGATAATTCGATGGTAAAAAGATCTAGGGTATTGATTTCCCCAATTGCTAGCTTAATTCTTAACTCTTTTGCTATAATCTCGCAGTGATACTCTATGAGGATTATGAGCTATGGGTTACCGCAATTATCTCTCGATCAACTACGATAATTTACTAGAGCATTCTATCGAACTACTCTAGATGATAATTTATGTAGCTCTGAATTATCCCACCAAAGTTTCGTTATCTCTAACACTTTTAAATTCAAGTAATGAATCTCTTCAATTACCCAAAAGTGGTGTTGTTAAACAACAATCTAACCCAGTATTCTTTCTCAAGCAACATAAGGCAGTTAGACACAATTAATCGAGGGCCCACTCAATTAATACCATGCAAAACATAGTTGAACAATCATATAATAAACCCGGCTCGATTATAATAAAATTAAGTCAAAACTTCATCTAACAATTGATTCCATCAACCCTAGATTAAATGTTTAGCTACTCATGGGAAAAGAAGATAAAAACATAAAATAATTCATAGTTCATGAAAATAATGATAACAAGAAGAATAATGAAAAACTCCAATGGTGTCTTGATCTTCTCACACTTGTTCTTGCCTCCAATTCAGTCTAAAAACAAGCTTAACCTTCACTTGGGCGGGTTTGTTGAGTTTATATAAGGTTAGGATAAGTTTTCCACGTTTAACACTTTAGCCCTTATACTTCTTGGCTTTCTCCAGATCGACCGCGGTCGCGAGACAACCGCGGCGCGACCGCTGTGATTTATAACCATTCTGTTTTCTGCTTTCTTCCACCGCGTTCCAGCTGCGGTCCGACCGCGATCGCGGTGGACTGTTGTCCAGTTTTTCTTCGCCTTTTCTTGCTCGTTTTCGTCCGGGCTCTTCTCGATTGGCCTTGTATCTTCATTTTGACCCCAAAACACTGTATATCTTCCTCCTAACTCGGAGTAGCTCCTGCAAAGCATAAAAACCTCACTTAAAGTATTTTGTTATCATTTAGCACTTAAATCATCAGTAAGGTGTGGTTAATTTAGAGCATAGATAGCATCTACATCGCATAATATAGGCTACTTTAACACTCCACACTTAAATCGTTGCTAGTCCTCTAGCAACAAAACCACACTCTATATGCCTAATCATCTCCGGGTCACTTCCCTACTCCTTATACCAAGAACAATTCACATAGATAGACTACCTTAGCGTAACCTCCTAACCTCAAGAGTGGACTCCCTCTCTAGCCACGTAATGTCCCTAACCGGCTTTCATACTCTCAGTCAGAGGTCCAGACTTACCTTTCCTTCATGAAACACGTGCCTACTCACCACAAAAGAGACTTGTGTCATGTCATTATAATTCACAAACTGAGGAATTCAAACAAGTAAGATTTCACTTACCCTCAGAAATAAATTTTTATGCCACAAACAACACACCATAGGCTTGCCCATAGTGTAATACTCGACTAATCGAGCCCATTTGGTCTAGAATCAAGTAGGACTTTATTTGGTTATAATGTTGGCTGCGGGACAGGTAGGATACATATGGGTATAATGACTACACCTCCCTAAGCACTTCAATACACTTTCCACTTTTAAGCCCATACCTTATCAAACCTTCATTCCACCTTTACATCATTAAGTTAAACCCCCTACTTCTTTAAGCACACTTTCTCTTTTGAAGACCACCACCATTTTGAGACTTATTCTTTAAAAATTATTTAGCTCAGTCTCTTCTTTCTCTTTTTTTTTTTAAGATTCTGGTGGCTTCTAATATTATTTATCACACACTGCACCCCTTTTGTTTTTATGTCTTGTTGGTTCCACTCAAAAGCCCAACCAACTACCCCACACTTTAACTTTTCCATATTCATTACAATTCAAGTGCTTATAAGAGGTGATAGGGTTCAAAGAGATTGGTACTTCAAAACTTGGTAAGGCTTGTAATGTGGTTTCCAAGGAAACAGGATTACAGGCTCAAAGGGGTTAACTAGGATATATACACTCTGGTGGGTAAAAACATATATAGATAGGTTCAACAAAGAAACGCCTAGATCATTTTCTAGACCAATTAAGACTACCATTTCGCTTCGTACACACACAGGGAAAGTTCTAGGCATTGAGTGTTAGCATAGAATACACAAAGCCTCACTCACACATGGCACATGACTCAATTCAGTTAGGACCATCCGACACTCTGCTCAAAGTGTTTAAGCCAACTCAAGAACACACAATTTAAGGCTTTATTGCTAGAGTCAACTAATGAGCCTAAGTGTCAAACTAAAGCAATCTCTATTCAAGGTACCATGGAGTCAAGGGTTCCTATTTCTAATCTTTCCTCGCCCAAAAGTTCCTAAACTGCAAAAGAAAAAAAACTAACTACACCCGGTTGAAATGGAAACCCTTGGAAAAGAACCATGGTTTAAAGAAAAATCAAGGGGGAGTTGATACACTACCTAACAGAATTAAATCTTTTTTTTTGTTCAATTTAGGTCCCTCAAGAGACCCGTCGAGAGGTGTCCGTCTTCGGGCCAAGTCGAAGTTGATTAAAAACAACCAACAACACCAAGCAAATTTATACAATTGTACAACAACAACAATCAACAACACTCATCCCCCACCTCACACTTAAAGATTTGGCATGTCCTCATGTCAAAGAATTTAAAGCAGAGTAAGGTAAGGGGACTTCCCTGGTGCTCAGTCTTGATTGGAGACGGTGCCAGGATCGAGGTGACACGCTCGTCCTAGCGCCCGAAGCCAGCCCATGATCTTTTTCTTTGACCTGGCATTTTGACTGGCCAAAGTGTCAACTCTGGCAGTTAGGTCATTGACTGACGTGCGTAGGCCATCCATCTTCTATTCCAAAGCTGTCATCCGGGTACTCCGACGGGCCTGTGATGGCCCCGCCTCATCAGCAGTCTGCCCAGGTGGGGTGGCAGCCTGCGTAGCTCCCTCATCATCCTCGTCGGTATCATCATCAACCACCACAACCTGCTCTTTCCCAACTGTGATCTTGCTAGCCTTGAACGGGGCTTTCAATGGCACTTTCCCATCTACTATGGGATTTTCAGGAACTCGTGAGGCACGACACAACTTGGTGACCAGGGAGGGGAAGTAGAACCCTACCCTTTGAGTATTTCCGGGGAGCGGATGAACATTTCCTCTTGAATGAGCTGGGCCACATCAAAATCGTGTTGGGTCATGAAACAATAAATCACCGCTGCTCTAGGCCCATTAACATATGTGGTATTGCTGGATGGAAGCAGACGGCTGTTGATGATTGTGAGCCAACACTTAGCTTCCCAAGTGAGAGATTGGGAGTTCAGGGTAATTCTGTGCTTTATCCATATTGGATCCCGGCCAGCCACACAGATTGTTTCAATAATTGGTTGCCACCATACCGGTGGGCGTTGATAATCTTGGTAATAGTCTGTCTCTCCAGTGAACACCGACAACCTGTACACTCGGCGAATGGCCTCAAGAGACGCATCCACCAGGGTATTGCGGACCGTGACAACCCTATCAATATGTTCTGAGCAATTGGCATAAAATTCCCGTACTAGCAGCACATTGCCCTCTTCCGGTTCATTAAAGAAGATGTCCAGCTGACGCCTCCTCAATTCCTCATAGATACGTGGGCATTCAACTTGCAAGGCATGCCTGTCAATGTGTACTTCCGGCAACAGCTTCTTGGATGCCTTTGCATTAAACCGATCTTGAGCCGTTTTGGATACAAACCGAGTTTGGTCAAACTGGTCCGCACTAGCCTGAGCTCGAGCTCTAGATGAACCTCCTAGTCCACTAGTGGAGGAACTTGTGGCCCGTCTTTTTCTTAACTGATGCATTGTACCTGATAAAACAAGGGCTACTATTAGTGAGGGTTTGAGTTGTGTGAACCCGGGGTGGTTACTCAGACTTCACCACCACCACGGTCACATTACCCATTACAACTCAACTGGGACAATTTCACAAGCACCTGGTGTGCATAGAACAACAATTGAACACATCTATCCCATGGGAGTATAAACTCTCCCGCAAAATCAACCATTATTACTTCATAACTCCACTTTACTATAATTAACTTCACACAACAAGATCATGCCCTTCTCTATAACATTTTACACATTACCTACTAAAAAAAAAAAAGAAAACCAAAAATCTAACTATAGATACTACAACAATTCAAGCATTAAAATTGCAAAATAAAAAGGTACAAGAAGAGAGAGAGAGAAAGCATGACATACCTGGTTCTTGTAGAAGTGGAGAGTTGGAAGGTGGAGAGGAGATAGACGGGAGTGTGTGTGAAAGAAGTGGGTTTGAGGGAGATGGAAAGAAGAAGAAGAAGAAGAAGAAGAAGAAGAAGAAGAAGAAAGGGGCGTGGGAATAGGGTTTAGAATGTGAGTGAGGAGTGGGGAAAGTAGGGGGGGGGGGCGGTTAGTTTATTTAGAAGAGAGAGAGAAAACAAAATTAAAAAAAATTATCTAGAGCTTACCTGGGCGGCAGCTGGGCGCATTTCACCGCGGTCACGCCGCGGTCGCGGTGAAATAAGGTACAAAAAAATAGAATAGTCGAGATTTACCGCGTTCGCGCCGCGGTCCCACCGCGGTCGCGGTGCCTCAGAGACAGAATACTTTAATTTTTCCGAGGTCGCGGTGCCCTAGTTTTTCGAAATTCTTTTTTTTTTTTATAATAAGAAGATTAGTTTCATACACATCAAGTACAACATTAAAACAAAAGCAAAAGAAACAAAAGAAAACATGGGTTGCCTCCCACGGAGCGCCTGATTTAACGTCGCGGCACGATGCAGGCTCATATCATCACTCCTCATTTGTGTATTGGGGCTCTTCCAACATTATCACCACGCTGTCCCCTTTTTCTTCAGTCATTCCAAGGTAATGTTTCAACCTCTGTCCATTCATTGTGAATTTGTTCGTCCCATCTTCAGATTCGATCTCCACAGCTCCACTTGGGAACATTTGCACCACTCTGAACGGTCCTGACCATCGGGACTTCAACATACCCGAGAACAACCTCAATCTTGAGTTATATAGCAGCACTAATTCTCCGTGTTTGAAGTTCCGATCCAAGATGTGCTTATCATGCATCAGTTTCATCCTTTCATTATATAATCTAGCACTCTCGAATGCCTGGAACCGGGATTCCTCATGCTCATGCAATCCATTAACTCTGTTGGTGCCCGCTGTCTCCATGTCTGAGTTCAGCTGCCGCAATGCCCACAGTGCTTTGTGTTCTAGCTCAACCGGAAGGTGGCATGCCTTTCCAAATACCAACTTGTATGGTGACATACCAATTGGCGTTTTGAAGGCTCTGCGGTATGCCCACAATGCATCATCCAGCTTCCTTGCCCAATCAGTTCTTGTTGCATTCACTGTTTTTGAGAGGACACTTTTGATATCCCTATTGGACATTTCCACCTGCCCGCTTGTTTGTGGGTGGTATGGCGAGGCTACCTTGTGGCGAACTCCATATTTCTCCAATAGGCGTGCAAATGCTCTATTGCAAAAATGAGAGCCGCCATCACTGATTATGGCTCGGGGGGTGCCAAAGCGTGTAAAGATGTTTTTCTTGAGGATACTGGTCACCCCTTTTGCATCATTGGCTGGGAGAGCAACTGCTTTGACCCACTTGGAGATATAGTCAACGGCAACCAGTATATACTTGTTACCGCTGTGAGCATGTGATTTTTGCCCTAAGCAGTAATTCCCAAATTTCAAGCAAAATAATTTTTTTCTAATATTTTATAATTTTGTGTGAATTTTGTGGCATTCTTTGGTAATTGTTGCATTCATTTTATGCATTTAATCCATAAAAAATACCAAAAATATGCATTAGCGTTTAGGGATTTAATTTCACAATTTTAGTATTAATTAGTCTTAGAATAAAATACAAAGAAATTGCAAGAAAGTAGTCTTTTGCATTACTGGTTTTTGCATTTGTGTCGAATAGAGTTACAAGCAAATTTTAGGAATTAAAATAGCTTAATTAGGTCTTTGCTTTGTTTAGGCATTTTATAAAAAATCAGAAAAATAAACAAATACAAAAATACAAAAAAAAATGTAAAGCAAAATAAGGAAAAAATACAAATTGCCCGGATTGGGCTGTTTGTATTAGTCCAAAAGGAAAACCCTCCCTTGCCCACATACCAAACCCAGGCCCAATACACCACCCGGTCCAGTCCCTCCCATAACAAAACGAAGTCGTTTTGACGTCGTTTAATCACAACCGTTCATCTCCCCATATCCGACGGCCATGATTAGTCCCCAAGATCAAATATAACTGTCCGAAATTTTATACAAAAATCAAAACAATATCTCTTCTTCCTCGTACCAACCCACCCCTGTAACGCCGGTCACCGTCTCCGCCATAAGCCACCGTACCCCACCGTCCCACCACCGTCCCGCCGCCGTCCGCCGCCGGCCGGAAATCGCCGCCGGCGGCGGCGAAGCTCCAATGACCACCAAAAATACACCACAGATTCATCTTCCTCTCCTCTTTCCAACCCCCATAATATCATCTTCCAATTCCTAGCCAAACTTCTCGAATATTGAATCAAAAGTTCCGGCCAAAACACAACTTTATCCAAACCGGCCCAAATTCACACCCCATAGTCCCCATGGCTTCCTCATCGTTAACCCCCAACCAAAATCGTTCAAATCTTGCTGGAATTCCCCCAATTTTAGATCTTAAAAAACTGGCAAAACCCTAGATAAAACCTTTGAGATTTCTGACCGTAACTTCCTCAATCATGTGGATTCTTATGAAAATACATGGTTGGGGATGTTACGTGTCAAGAATCCTCAAGGATTCAAGCAACAAAGTTGTCCGAGCCCTTAATCCGATTAGGTATGTTTTCTTTCTTCTGATCCTTCCACATTGTTAGATAATTTGTCCAAAAAGAGTGGCCAACGAAAATTTTAAAAGATTTTCGATGGAACAGTATACTTTTATATTTTTGTTGTGTTCTATTATTTCCTGGTTTTTAACTCTAATATCCTCTCAGATTCCAGAATGCTTTTTTCCTCTCTTCCCCCTTCTAAAACTTCAGACCCCCTCCTCAAGGCAAAAATGATCCTATTTATAGGTGAACTAAGTCCAATTTTCAGATTTTTCTTTACCCCCCCTTTAGTCCCTATTCTAATTTCAGTGTTTACCCCCACTTATTTCTAAACTTGTTATGCAAGCAACTAACCTAAGTTTATTAGAATCTACACTATAGTCCCTCCTAGAAAGTTCCATGCCTATCACAATCCCTATTTCTACCCTTAAACCTCTTCAAAAACTACCAAACCTGCTGAAAAGTACCCTTTTCCCATGTCCAAACTACCCTTTAAGCCTTCTGAAATTGCTAGACTACCAAGCCCCCCTTTAATTTAACTTTAATATTGACTGTTAATTTCATCTAACCTAAATCAGCTATTAAACATTCAATTATCCTAAATATTGAATTAAGAAGCAATTATTAATTTAAATTGGAACTAACATCACCACTGCCATTAACCAGACAGTGTTCGAACGATTTGGAACAATAGTTAAACCAAGATTAAAATGAAATAACACAATCAAATCACACTACTGCTAATACAATGCTATTTAGAATCACTAGAACACAAGAATAAGGATC
>NW_017671337.1:34195-38003 GCF_001879085.1 Nicotiana attenuata
TACCTGTTTAGCTTAACAATAATAAATCAGAAACAATTAAGGGTGCAGTTGCTTCTGGAATCGGTGTGTTTGAGGTGTGCTAGCCATGACAAGTTTAAGTTCAGGTTGAATGCATGCCTAAAATAATTTCATGTAGCCGTAATTAGTAGTAACCTCAGTGGTTCAGAGATTGATGCAAAACGATCAGTCTATTTGTGTTAGTAAAAGTCGCTGTTTCCAATTTGTTATTCACCTAGTGGTCTCTAAGAATCCGTCAGAAGATAAGTAAATAGAATGAGCCAAGCATGAAGTAAAATCGAAAGTGAACAATATCTTATTACTTTGAGTTTGGATCCATGGAGGATAGTGTGATTGGTTAAGTTGTGTGAATTTGTTAGAATTGCTAATCTAGTCTATGTTCTGAACCAAGTGAAACAAGGGATCAAAATAGAATTGGTGATAAGTAAAAAGGGAATTTCTACAACTTTAAGCAAAATATTGAATCGGTTGGTTTGCTTTAGAATTAATTGGGCCGCTCAAATTCATGTGCGAATGTTATGTGTTGTCTCCGTCCTGGCTCGAGCCCTGCTCGCATTCTGCAGCTACGTTGGGGGATTGCTCAATATCCCTGTAGGCCAAGTCACGCAGATTTGGTACTGCTTTGCCAAATATTATTGAGATTGAATAATAGAATTTGATTTCTTCAAGTGTATTAATTAATTAGGACTCTTTCTTTTATTTTAGAGACAGTAAAATAGAAAATCATAGATGCTTTTAGAATTGCCTTTTTAATAATAAATGAGATGAGCCTCGCCGAACAAAATGTGTAAATTGCGGGGCCCTCAATAAATATTATATTGAAATACTTAGATTTCGGGATGGGCCGTTTAGCGAATTTCACGGCTTTCCCCAAAGATAACAACGCACTAGTCGCTTTAGGCGCGTATTTCAATAACATTACCTTCCTAAACTCGGGTGCACATTTATGTGACCCAAATCCAAATCTCAACGAAGTCAAAATGTGTCAACAACCACAGGTGCATTTATGTGACGCGGTTCGAGACACGTTTTCACGACGTTGCAATTCTCGTCAAAATAATAATAAAAGCGGTTTACGGTTAAAAAGCACATATGCTAAAACATGTTTTGAAATCAGATAAATCCAAATATAACAGTTGAGCGACCGTGCTAGAACCACGGAACTCGTGAATGCCTAACACCTTCTCTCGGGTTAACAGAATTCCTTACTCGGATTTCTGGTTCGCGGACTGTTAACAGAGTCATAATTTCCTCGGTTCGGGATTCAACCGGTGACTTGGGACACCATTAATCTCCCAAGTGGCGACTCTGAATCTTAATAATAAATCCCGTCTCGATTGTCCTTTAAGTGGAAAAACTCCTTTACGCCCTTGCGGGTGTAGTAAAAAGGAGGTGTGACAGCTCTGGCGACTCTGCTGGGGAAAAGAACCCAGAACTTTGGTTCAGGATTCAGAACTCGAGCTTAGAATAATTGCTATATTTGGCTTTATCTGATTTTCCTACGTGATTCATGCTACATGTGCAAAATGTTGCTTTTTACCGCTTTGATATTATCTGGATTGTACATAAATTGTGGCGAAACCCTTCTCTTCTCACCTACGGGGATGTGTTCACTGATGGAGACTCCCTATTCTGTTAGTGTCATACCTTAAAATAAGAAAGAGGCCGGACAAGTTACTAAGCCGGATGGCCTTTTAGTTCCCGGTACGTAGCCCCCTCCTCGACTCGAGTTGTCCGCTCGGGTACACAGTCTAGAACATATACCTAGGTTTTGAACCTAGAATAACTTGACCTCATGCCGGATCCCTAGTAGGAATGCTTATTTGCATCACGTGCATATGACTTAGGGGACTCAACACAGGGGTTGGGTCCGTCTAGGACGGGTGTACCTGGAAAAATGGACCATCCTGATGCATCCTACTTGTGCATTTATCTGTTTTGGACTCGCATGCTGACTGGCTTTGAATATCTGGAAATATTGAAAAACAAAAAGAGAAAAAGAGAAAATAACAGTGTAGAGAGTTAATTACCTATAGTAGAAAAACCAATGTCCAAGTAGTGCCGAAATTCTGCCGGATTTTTGAGAAAAATGAAAGAAAAAAAAGAAGAAGAGTCTTGCCACTGAAAAGGAAACTCTAAATAAAGAGTCTTGCTTTCAGAAATAGTGTATTTGCCAACAAAAAACAAAAAGAGTTTTGTTTTCGAAAATAGTTAGTTTTATTTTTCCGAACTACGCTGGTTTGATTCTCACCAGATGTGAGATACGTAGGCAACCCTCATCGGGTCCAACCACCCTTTTTCAAAAATAGCCAAAAATACCAAGACTTTAACTTTTGTCAAAATAAGTCGGGTGCCACCATTCTTGTTTAAAAATAAGCCGAATGTCCCCAAAAAGGGCGCCGGAAGGCTATTTTTGCAAGAACAGCCACCCTGAGTCATTTTTAAATGGTTTGCGGGCACAACCTTATAATCTCCCTCCCGGAAGTGTTGAGAGGCCGTATTTGCAAAACCAAGTCTTTGCTTTCTTAAATAAATTTTTTGAAAAATAGCCACTTTTCTTTTAAGTCACAATAAGTTAGCATTCTTTAAATAGTCACACTTTCCCTTAGAACTCCTTGTCCAGGATGACCCAGTTGACATTGAAACCTTCTCAGTCTTGCGCAGGCCCGTGGCGATGCCGAGTGATGCCCCGCGGGCCCCAAGGATTGAAGCTTTGATGTATTCCTAGTTAATCAAGTCTGTATTTTTGTTTTTGAGTCTGTTTTTGTAACTCCCCTTTTTGAGAAAAAGAAAAACAAATAGTCTGGTAGCTTTTGTGATCGCAGTTGTTATTAATGAAAAATTGAGAAAAATTCCCCAAAATTGTTTCATTATTTTCGCATTTGTTTGCAAGAACTACGCTCGGTCTGATTCACGCGGGGTCGTGATACGTAGGCAATCTCCATAGGATTCGACCGTAACTAAATGAAAAAGAGGAAAAACAAGAAAATAATGAAAGGAAAGAGGTGAAAAACAAGATAGGAAAGAAAAATAAAAGAGGGAAAAAGAAAAACAAAAAGAAAACAAGAAACCAAACAAAAGCTAAAAAGAGGGAAAAATAAGAGAGAAAAGCAAAAGAAAAGAGGGAAAGGCAAGAAACAAACAATGGAAAACACGAGGGAAGAATGAGAGGAAAGGCATGGCAAATAAAGAAAAATGAAAGCCGGGATAACGCATGCAACCAAGCGAAGTCATAATAGAAATGGTTAACTGCTTAGGTGCATTCATTCCCCAAATGTGCGGTTATCTATCTGTTAACGCTCTAACTGCTAACAAAGCCGTTGATGATGAGTCTAGGCAGGTGGTTTAGTTGGTTGGCATCCTGGCAACCTATTCCTACAACACCCGGTCAAAAAACAAACTGAACATGACAGGACAAGAATCAGATACCAGTATCATGGACCCGTCAAAAGAGGTAGACATGGTGGATGTCAAAGCAATGAGGGAAGAAATGTATAAGTTGAGGCAACAGATGGCCGAGATGCATCAGGCCTGGGCTAAGGGTGAGCCGGCGCCAGTTTATCCCGCCAATCCAGCATATATCCCACCTTTGGCTCAGTCCCAGGAGCCTCCTACTGTGAATTTCTCGCCAACTTTCCCTTTCTACCAACAGAGTTATGGCACCACCTCCTATCCTCCCCAAGTTCCACTACCCAAACAAAACCCTCCTCCACCAATCACCCCTGTCTTTGTGGCGCCTCCACCTGCCACATTGCAAAGATCTTCCAGTGAGCCATTGTTTCAAACTCAC
>NW_017671337.1:39350-42175 GCF_001879085.1 Nicotiana attenuata
TTGTTTGATTGTGTAGTTTGTACTTGACATGTTTTGGAGATTGGAATGACGAAGGCATTTTGTTCTGCTATCCAAACACTTTATCCTTTGTTACCCCTTTGAGCCTCGGTTATTTTCTTGCATACCCCTCTTTCGAAATCAATAATAAAACTCATATGCCCGAGCGGGGAAAGTAAGTGGAGAAACAAGAAAAAACAATGAAAAGAAAGAAAAAGAGAAGAAAAGAAAAGAAAAGAAAAGAAAAGAAAAAAGAAGAGAAAAGAAAAAGAAAAGAAAAGAAAAGAGAAGGAAAAGAAAAGAAATGAAAAGAAAGAAAAGAAAAGTGGAAGAAAGGAAAGATCGCAACAACAAAGTAATTTTATGACCTGAACTACGTTTGACTTGATCCCGAAAGGGTACGTAGGCAGCCTCTCTCTGAGGTTCAGTCACACCGAAATAAAAGTCCATAGTCCCCAAGGAAGAAACTGGGGCAGAAGTTGTGGTTGTTGTGGGAAATCTGATTCCGAAAGTTGTAATTTTGAACCCATGTTGAATTGTTTTGAGCCTTTGATACCCTTTCTTTCTAACCCTATCTAAAAGCCCACATTACGGTCCAAAGCAAGACTTTCTAATCAGTTTTTGAGAGATGCCAAGTCAAGCGAGTAGAGGCGAATCATATCAGGGGCAACACTCCGGTCTAAACGAAGGAAATGAAGAATGAGAGTGTCTTGTTGATGAGAACCCTCACGGCTATCCCAAGGCGACGAAAGCTGAGAGAAATAAAAAATGAGAGAGTCTTATTGTTGAAAACCTTCACGGGCACCATAAGGCGATGGTGAGGTGAGAGAAAAGACCAAAATGAGAGAGGCTTGATGGTGAAAACCTACGGGCACCACAAGTCGAATAAGGACTGCGAATCAGATCGGGTAAGCGGAGCATTGAAGCCCAGTTTCATGGCGAAAAGGTACAAAAAGAGCTGAACAATCGGATTTGCTGAACGGAGCAGGCTGCAGGTGCATGTCATGGTCATTAGAGTTAGTATCCACATCCGATAGGTTTCTACTTTGTAGTTTTCTTGTTAGGAATCATCTCTTTCCATTGTCCTTCTACTATGTTCCTTTACTCTTGTTTACTTCATCTTCCTGAGTCTGTGTGATCAAAACAAGTGAGAAATGACTTCAAAATATGCCACCAAGCTTTCCAATTGAACAAAAAGGGATCTGGTGAACACATCAAAGCGTTAAGTTAGGAATGAACAACAAACGAATGAGCTGGTAACAGTCAACATGCTTTGGGGATTCGTTTAAAATACGAAGGCTTGGTATGTATCAATTCATGGACGTTGCAATAGAATGAGGGCTAGGGTGAACGGATCAAAGGTATTTTCTGTGAAAAGATTGACAAAAAGGGTGGTAAACCAGTAACAAGCGAGGTATTCCAAGCAAAAATCAAAGTTATTGTTGGAATATGGCAAGTGAAGGAGCAATAGACCTCAAGGCCAAGGCCAGTGGTTTAAGTCAAGAAAGCACAGCATACGCACTGAGTGGGTGGCAATTGACGCATTTTGGAATTCATGTGAAACAAAAGGTTTGGTAAATGTCAGTTCAGGAGCAATGCAACAGATAAAAGGGTATTGGGGCTGGACGGAGAAGAGGTATTTTCTGTGGTAAGGGTGACAGAGAAATTGGTTAATCAATAAGCAAGCAATGTCTTTCAGAGTGAAATCGAAGTTATCATGGCACGTGGAGGAGTGATCGTACTCAAAGCCAAGGCCACAAACCAACCACCATGTTTAAACTAACAAGTTTGCTTTGTCTGAAACAGGGATGAAAGCTGTGTTCATATCAAAGCTGGGAAGCTTGAAATTTTCAGGTGTAATGCGCCAATTCTGCTTACGCAAAGGCTATTTAGAGGATCACACATCACCCCTAGGAGACACACTTCCTAGTCTGAATCATTAACGTTTCGCCCCTAGGAGACGCACTTCCTAGTTTGAGTAGGTTATATTTTTGTTGTAGGAGACACACTTCCTCAACTGAGGTTTTACCCTAGGAGACGCACTTCCTAGTCTAAGTTTTTCAAGTTATATTTTTGTTGTAGGAGACGCACTTCCTCAACTGAGGTTTTACCCTAGGAGACGCACTTCCTAGTCTAAGTTTTTCAAGTTATATTTTTGTTGTAGGAGACGCACTTCCTAAGCTGAGGTTTTACCCTAGGAGACGCACTTCCTAGTCTAAGTTGTTCAAGTTATATTTTTGTTGTAGGAGACACACTTCCTATATTGAGTTTTACCCATAGGAGACGCACTTCCTAAATTGATAGTTCATTCATAGAAGACGCACTTCCTAGTTTGAGTCATTGAATGTTCACCCACAGGAGACGCACTTCCTAAGTTGATTTTCACCCATAGGAGACACACTTCCAAAATTGATAGTTCATTCCTAGGAGACACACTTCCTAGTTTGAGTCATTGAAGTTTCACCCGTAGGAGACGCACTTCCTAAATTGAAATTTCACCCCTAGGAGACGCACTTCTTAGTCTGGGTCTTTCAGAATATACCTGTAGGAGACGCACTTCCTAAATTGAGATTTCACCCCTAGGAGACGCACTTCTTAGCCTGAGTCTTTCAGAATATATCTGTAGGAGACGCACTTTCTAAATTGAGATATCACCCCTAGGAGACGCACTTCCTAAATTGATAGTTCATTCATAGGAGACGCACTTCCTAGTTTGAGTCATTGAAGTTTCACCTCTAGGAGACGCACTTCCTAAATTGAAGTTTCACCCATAGGAGACGCACTTCCTAAATTGAGAGTTCATTCATAGGAGACGCACTTCCTAGTTT